>NW_008357033.1:691905-719959 GCF_000622305.1 Nannospalax galili | reverse complement strand
TCCATAGCTATAAAATGAATGCAGTGCATATAGTGTACTCTTGATGGAATGTTAGTACAGAGTGTTTTACAATAAAGTATATGTAAACTATTATTATATAACAAAAATCTAGTTCTTTAAAAATGTTTTATTTATTATTTTTAGTTTATATGTATGCATGTATTGCCTCCATGCAGGTAAGGGCACCCATGTCATGCAATGCCCGTGGAAGACAGAAGAGGCTGTCAGATCCCCTCGAACTGGATTTATGGACAGTTGTTAGCCGCCATGTGGGTGCTGGGATTTGAACCCAGGTCTTCTGCAAGAACAACCAGTGTTCTTAACTGCTGAGCCATCTCTCCAGCTCCCCAAATATCTACTTTTTAAATGAATAATTTTGAAATGTTTTAAGGAAAAAGGATACACCAAATCCCAAGTTTATTTTTTGTTGGTGAAAATGAATACTTTTGTAGATTTTTGAAATATCTCAATTTAGCAACTTTTAAAGTTCCTTTGTGCTTTTATTGAAACTTTACTTTTCTTCTGGTGGTTCTTAAAGCACACGTCATACTTTTCATTTTAGTGTTGTACTATTTAGTGTTGTACTTTCATTAGTTACTTAAACTGGTATTAAGGATGAAACAGAATCATTAAAAATTATGTAGCCATATTTTTCAATTTAATATTTACAATATTATGGGAAATTTTAAGTAGATATATTCTAAACAGCAATACTAATTTTGGGTAGAAATAGTTTTCTATTTATTACAATTGTGTATGTGGTTTTCAAAACTGATTGATAGTTTATTATCCTATATCTAGAAGTGATAATCACACCAGAAAATTAGAGTATAATTTCAGCTGATAAAATTTCATACAATAGCTTGACAGACACCAACGTGCAGATGACTTAAATCATTTGATTAAAACTTCAATATTTAAAATTCCTTTACAAGTTAAATAAGCAACAGTAGATGTTTATTTCAAAATATCCTTGATTTTGACTGTGTTTATTATTTTTAATCCTTAGAGAGATATCCAGAATATATAAAGAACTGAAAATAAAGAAACAAGAAAATAAATGACTCAATAAAAAGGTGGGGTACACACCTGAACAGAGAATACGCAAACAAAGAAATAAAATAGCTAAGAAATGCCTTTAGAAGTGATCAACATTCTTAGTAATTAGAGAAATGCAGATAAAAACCATCTTATTCCTCCAAAGATTTCATCTTACTCCAGTGAGACCGGATAAGACGAAGAGAATGAAAGACTAAATGCTGGAGAGGATGTAGAGAAAGAGGAATGCACATTCACTTCCGGTGGGAATGCAACTCATGCAACCACTATCGAAAGCAGTTTGGAGAACTCTCAAAAAAACTAAGGATGAATCTACCATATGATCCAGTTATACCACTCCTTGGCATATACCCAGAGGACTCATCCTACTGTAGAGATACCCTTACATCCATGTCTACTGCTGCTCTCTTCACAACTGCTAAGAAAGGGAAACAACCTAAATGTCCCTCAACTGACAAATGGGAAATAAAAATATGGTGCATTAACAAAATGGAGTTCTACTCAACAGTAAGAAAAGATGAAATTATGAAATCTGCAGGTAAATGGATGGAGCTAGACAGTGTTATACTAAGTGAAGTGGCACAACCATAGGAAATCAAGAGACGTATATTCTCCCTTATTTGCTGATTGTAGCACCAATCCCTTATATGTGAGTATATATATTCTAATGTAACACCAGGAGCCAGAAAAATGGAAAGGATACACAAAGGTAAAAGATAGAACCTGAAAGAGGGGTTAGTAGGGGACAGATGTTACCACGGTGAAGGTGGGGAAAGTGGGTGTGTTCAGCAGGAAGAGAGAAGGGAGGCCGAATGAGGGGGAACAAGAGTAGAGATTAATGAATCTTGGGGCACTGGGAAACCCAGAGGGAAATGTGATGCCCCCAAAACCTCATGAGAAATTTTTACATACAGTGTCTAAACATTAGTGCAGATATACACCTGGGAGCTGCTTGGCAAGGAACACAGTGCCAGACAGAAGACACCTCCCATTGAGTGGTTGGTGAGAGTGATCCAGGAGACTCCCAAAATAACAGAGGCTATTGCCAAACCTCTTGGTTATCTCCCAGAACTAGTAGATAATGCCCTACTGCTGAAGACAGGACATACTTTGGATACAGAACTTGGAACAATGGAACAGGAACTGACCTGGAAGCCTTCTACTTAAATTAGATATCATAGTACTAGATGATAATATGCAAACTGCTAAGGAAGAAAAACAATCCAGCCCTAATGTCACAGATCTGTGCAGCAAACTATCTCTGTAGGTGCAATAGTGACACTATTATCTGAGGGAGGTAAACAACAACTGTCTAATTGGACTTAAAGTCTTCTCATTGGGAGTGAATTCATGGGTGACACTGTAAATTCAGCCAAATAAACATGGCAAGAGAATACATGGATCCTCTGGAAACTCCATCTTTTTCATATCTCTAGACAAATGAAATTTCTTACCACATGCTAAATATGGATCTTTATATTTACAGATAAGTATATCATACACCACCCATCAAAGAAAAAAATTTTTTACAACAGGTGGAGGCTACTGCAGAGTTCTACAACTGGTCAGATACAGAGAATAGAGAACTGAGAGATGCCCAGTACTAGGTGACATATCTACAGTTGAACCTCTACACCTAAGGCTCATGGAACACAGCAGAGCAAGAGGTAGAGAGAAAACTAATGCATCCTTCAACTATGACCCATAAACCTTCCTTATACAACAGAGTGCGGTGCACACGGAAGGCCACAACTGGCCAAGTTTTAAAGAATCATTGACTGCAGAGTGTGCATCCTTGGATAGGACTCCTATATTGAACCTTACCCACTCATGACTCAGGGACCATTGCAGCGGGAGGGAGGAGATTGTAGGAGCCAGGGTTGATTCATGAACACAGGGAAGCAGAGGCTTTCAGGCCCTTGGAAGCTTACACATGTGAACTTGTGACAATGTGGCATCGAGCATAGGACCCATGCCAACTCAATTAAACAGGGGCCCAGAGGGGAGGAGAGAAATGGGTGATGGGCTGGCCCTAGATTGAGAACTGTTGGAGACTGATTGCTGCTGGGTGAGGGAAAATATGCCTTACATACACATACAATCTCTAGATGGACTGACTACACTCCAGTGGATGAATTTACACTGAAGGACATCTGGGTACAAATACTTGACTGGATAGAACTTAGCATGTGTGGCAGAATATGTGAGGCTTGGTGGGGGCTTGAGGGTGGCATGGTTGGGGGAAGTGGGTCTAAATTTGATTAAGAACTGTTGTATTAAATTACAAAATATCAATAAAAATTTAAAGAATTATGTGTTTAATAAATATTGATTAAAAATGTTTGGTTTTACTCAAGCTTTATCTTAAGGTAGTTAGACGTGTCAGACCAATGTAAGTGACCTTTGGGAGCATTTGATAGCCATACTTGGAGGCCTATACTAATATGGTCAGAGGGACTTAAAGGAATAATATTTTCCCTCTTGCCTCCAGGTTCAACTGGGTCCCAGGGGACTGGCCTAAGGGGTATCTCTAAAAATGTGCTATAACCCTGGTAAATCACTTGACCTCTTGTCCAGGAAGGCGGTAGAGACTAACTAGATGTACTTGAACCAGTTTCCAGTCTACAAAGGAGAGGGTCAACAATGCAAAAAGTTTTCTCATGCATCCTTGTGAAGTCATGGTCAAGTAAGGCCTTTTGAATTATCATCACATAGACAGACTGATAAAAGAAAGACTAATGGAGGCAGAGGCTTCTCAGACACCCAAGTGATCACTGAGAACCAGATTCTCAATTGACTTTAAAAGAAAAAAAAAACTATCAATTTTGGCAAACTACACAGAGTTATACACTCCCCTCCAAAATGTTACTAGAGATTAAAATGATTAACATATTCATTTAACAATCCAAACAATTATACTTCTGAGACATGACATTAGGATTAAGTTCAAACCACTAAAATAGTGTCCATTTAAAAATCTAGGTTAGACTTTACCCAACTGAAACCTAGCAAGGGTTATAAGTACCTACTAATCATTATGTGCATTTACTTTGGCTAAATAGAGGCACATCCCACCAGGACTAAAAACAAAGGAATAACAACAGACCTGCCTTTACATCCAAGAGCATACACAGACTGGCATATGGTATGTTTTTAACCACCTCTACAACCTTAAAAGTTGCAGGTGTTGCCCCAAGGATTCACCACATGCATATACAAAGACTAATGCCTCCAAAGAAAACCACAACTTGGATTACAAAGTAACACCCTGATCACCAGCTTCAAATCATGATGCAATGACAATGGGATCCATCAGAAGACTTCAGCCCTGCTCTGACCACCCTTGTAAGCTGGTTAGTCCACACACGGCAGAAGTCAGAGGAGGCTACAGCCCTGGTCCTGGTACTCTGGAAGGTAGCTTGTCTAGGGAAAGATTGCAACATTAACGCAATGCTTTTGTGTTATGAGGTAATCACTCTCACTATGCTTTATCAGCCCTTGATTATGTCAATAGTTATATTCATTGTCCTACTCTTTGACAAAGGTTTAGTAAAAGTTGCTCCAACCAACTAGACTTAAACTAAAAATATTCTATTGGTATAACTTCATTGACATAGTATTATTCATACTATGTAACTGTCTGAAGTTCATTGTTTGGCTTCCTTTTGTATGAAATGTGTTGCTGCTTCCATAGAATACACTATTGAAAGCTTCCAAGGTCGTGGTAAATCAAATGGTGAGTCTTTACAGTTGAACACTGAGTGAAATATCGGGGCTCAAAGGGGGCAATAATAAAGACTGTAATAGAAAAATTAAGAAAAAAACAAGGATTTCTCTCTCCTGTCTATGTCAGCAAAAAAGCTGACAGGCTTGTACTACAATGCCAGCACTCACTGGACCCACCAGGCTAGCGATTTCTCCCCATGTTAACAAAAGCTTTCTCTTTTATCTGTCTCATACGGTGAATTTTGGGGGACTTCTTACACATTTTGTAAAAACTAGCGACTTTTTAATGTTATCCAAACTAAAACTACTGAAATCGACAACCCAAGTTGTAAAGTGAAAAGATCCCTTCCTTCTGGTCTCCAGACTTTCAGACTAGAGCCCTGTAGTCCAGGCTGGAGCCTAAATAAAATCTGCTTCCTGAACATTCAAAGTGTCCCAACTCATCATTCCTGCTTCTTTGTCATCATTAGTGGACACCAGTCTTGCCAATAAGAGCAGGGCAGCATCTCTCTGTGTTTGCCACCTCAGCAAAACTAAGGAAAGGATAATGACACAGGAGTGTTTCCTAAGCCAGGGCTGTAATGCAGCCACTGTAGGAATCAAGATATGGTGTATCACGACTTGGAATATCTTTGTACAAAATCCACAACTGGAAGAGCTCTCTGTGTCATGGAAAGGAAAGAAAGTGACTCATGACGGACTTGTCTTCAAAGCAAGGTGAGTCTCTTTATCTGTGACTATGTAGGTGACGACAGAGAATAATTTCTGAGGCCCTGCTTATATTTAATTCAAAAGTGGAGTGTAAGAAGCTTTAGCTACAGCTATGAGGAACAGTTTTTCTAGTTATATATTATTATATTTGTTTAACACCCAATAGGATGACAGAGTAGCTGATGAGCATACTTCATACCCTGACAGATGGGATCTCATTAAATCAGTACCCAAAAAGGAAGAATGTAGATCAGCTATCAAAAATTTTACTTGAATCAAATAGAGTTAAAACAAGGTCGAAAAGTTAAAGTGCTATTGATATTACAAAAGACATTTTAAAAATTAGTTATTTCACTAAGGACTTTTGAACAAATCAAAACAAATTGCTTCTCTGAGATGCCAATGAAAACTCCACTACTCAGCAGGCAGCCTCACCTGTGTCAAATTTGTAGTCTCTGCTCATGTCAAATACATTTAATGTTTCTGCAATTTAGATGACCATTCTTAATTTAATTTGCTTGTATGTGCCAATCTAACCAAGAAGAAGGTTCCATGTTTCTCCCTCATTTCCTTCTTCCTTACTTTCCTCATGCAACAATATTACTTCTTTAACTAATTGTTATTCCTGTCAATAAAATGAAGCATACACATATGTAATCTTATTTACCAGAACTAATAGGGTTTGTTCAGAACAAATATGTCCATTAAATATAATTCCTCTCAACCTAACTGGAGCTCTTTGACATTCATGAAATCAGCATTACTTGATTTGATTTGTAGAACATTTTATTGAGGATTGATCCTTGCATTAGTCAGGGTTCTCCAAAGAAACAGAACCAGTAGAATGAATATATACATATAGAGACTTATCAGTTTAGCTCACAGGATAGTCCAAGTAGTCCAACAATGGCTGCTCCGCACTGGAGAGGCTGAGAAACAAGAAGTCGCTCAGTCTACAAGGCTGGATGTCTCAGTAGTCCCAATCTGGCACTGAAGGTCTGAGGAATTCCAAATGATCAGCTAGTCTTCAGTCTACAGCAGGAACACGCACTCCCCAACAAGAGAGATGGCAAGCAGCAAGAAGCCTCGCCTTCTCCTCTGCATGACCTTTTATACAGGCTGCATTCAGAAGGTGACACCCATATTTAGGGCATGTCTTCCAGCTTCAGAGGATCTAATTAAGAAGGTCTCTCTCATTTCAGTTAATCCCAGATCCAGTCAAGTTGACACCCAGGATTAGCCATCAAAAGTCTACCCCATGTCAACTTGATACCCAATAGTATCTCTCTGTGTTATGCTTAATTTTCAAATGAAAACAATGCTGAGGTCATAATTTCACCCAACATGATATGACTATCCCATCATACAATGACCAGTGCATTATATATCTTAGAGTAGGTGATAAAGACTTCAAGGAATGCTTAGTCCTTTAATATCTCATAACCCAATATAATCATATAGGTTCACAATACTTAATCACTTAATACTTATCTCAATTACACATTCAAAAAATAACACAAGTATCTGCTTAACATATATGTATACATGCATAAGCCTATTCTCAACCAAATAGGACAAAAATACTCATGTCAGTTACAATCCACATTTCTGCAACTGGTCATGTGGCCTAAGTTGGTATTTGTAACTACCTTCCTCTACTACCCATTCTGTATTTCCTCCACCATCAGCAAGCACCTCTGAGGTCTTGGTTCTTTCCCTCAAGGAGTGACCCATACTTTCATCCCTTAAGGGTCTGGGCCATTTGTTGTCTGGTCTGGATTGGGTTGTTGAAAACTCCCATTGACTTTAATCACAGGACATGGTAACACCAAAAGTCGCCCTAAGGAATCTCCTGCCTTCCAGATATAATCCTCATTACCTCCATGTGGAGAACGAGTCCAATTTCCCCCTGGTAGTCTTGGTCAATCGCCCCTCCTAATACTGTTATTCTTTTCTTAGCCTGATGAGTTAAGGGCATCAGAAGCCCAAAGTGTCCAGGGGGAAGTCTTAGCTTCCAGTTCAACATAATGTTTGTTGTCTCTCCTGGAAGAAGCACTCCCTCCTTTGGAACCAAAACATCTAAGCCAGTAGAGTGCAAAGTCGAGGGTACAGGAAGCAAAAATTTTCATAGAGGGTCACCAGGGGTGATAGTGAGTGGAATCATTCCCACTTCCACCCCTTGATTCCTGGACCCATGAATCCTAGCTATAGGGGAAACGGTACCATATATTCGACTCTGATTTAAAGCATACACTGCCTTCTGGAGGACCCTGTCCCAGCCCTCCAGGCTATTGCCACTTAATTGGCACTGTAACTGTGTCTTTAAGAGACCATTCCATCATTCTGTCAAGCAAGCTGCTTCAGGATGGTGGGGAACATGGTAAGACCAATGGATTCAATGACCATGGGCCCACTGTTGCACTTTTTTGGCTGTGAAGTGAGTTCCCTGGTCAGAAGCAATGCTGTGCAGAATACCATGATGGTGGATAAGGCATTCTATAAGTCCCTGGATAGTAGTTTTGGCAGAAGCATTACGTGCAGGAAAAGGCAAATCCATAACCAGAATAAGTGTCTATTCCTGTAAGGACAAAATGCTGTCCCCTCCAAGATGGAAGTGGTCCAATGTAGTCAACCTGCCACCAGGTTGCAGGTTAGTCACCATGGGGAACAGTGCCATATTGGGGGCTCAGTGTTGGTCTCTGCTGCTGGCAGATCTGGCACTTAGCAGCAGCTGTAGCCAGGTCAGCTTTTGTGAGTGGGAGTCCATGCTGTCGAGCCCATGAATAACCTCCATCTCTGACACCATGGCCACTTTGTTCATGGGCCCATTGAGCAATGACAGGTTTACCTGAAGAAAGAGGCTGACAATCCACAGAGTGAGTCATCCAAACTACTTAATTATTGAACTCATCTTCTGCTAAAGCCACCTTTTGATAAGCATTTACATGAGACACAAGTATGTCCACATCCTTTTCCCATTTGGAGAGATCTATCCACATACTTCTTCCCCAAATGTCTTTCTCACCAATTTTCCAATCATGCTCCTTCCAAGTCCCTGAACATCCAGCCAAACCATTGGCTACAGCCCATGAATCAGTATATAATCACACTTCTGGCCATTTCTCCTTCCAAGAAAAATTCATGACCATGTGCACTGCCCAAAGTCTGCCCACTGTGAAGACTTTCCTTCCCCAGTGTCCTTCAGGGTTGTTCCAGAAATTGGCTGTAATGCCGCAGCTGTCCACTTCTGAGTGGTGCCTGCATAGTGTGCAGAACCATCTGTAAACCAAGCCCTAGTCTTCTCTTCCTCAGTCAACTGATCGTAGGGCATACCCCATGAAGCCATAGGTGCATGCTTGAGAACAGAAGGCATTGTAACAGGAGTAGGAACCATAGGCATTTGGGAAACTTTTTCATGTAACTTGCTTGTGCCCTCTGGGCCTGCTCGGGCCCAATCACATATATACCACTTCCATTTGATAATGGATTGTTGCTGTGCATGTCCTACTTTATGGTTTGTGGGGTCAGATAACACCCAGCTCATGACGGGCAGCTCCGGTCGTATGGTGACTTGGTGCCCAATGTCAAACATTCAGTTTCCACTAAGGCCCAATAGCAGGCTAAGAGCTATCTCTCAAAGGGAGAATAGTTGTCCACAGATGAAGGCAAAGCCTTACTCCAAAATCCCAATGGACTCCGCTGTGATTGCCCTATGGGGGCCTGCCAGAGACTCCAAACATCATCTTTATCTGCCACTGATACCTCAAGCACCATCCGATCTGCTGGATCATATGGCCCAAGGGGCAGAGCAGCTTGTGCAGCAGCCTGGACCTGTTGAAAAGCCCTTTCCTGCTCCGTGCCCCACTCAAAATTATCTGCCTTCTGAGTCACTTGATATATGGGTCTTAGTAACACACCCAGATGAGGAATGTGCTGTCTCCAGAATCCAAACAGGCCCATTAAGCCTTTTGCTTCTTTCTTGGTGGAGGGACAGGCCAAGTGCAACAACTTATTCTTCACCTTAGAAGGAATGTCTCTGCATGCTCCATACCACTGAAATCCTAGAAATTTCACTGAGGTAGAAGGCCCTTGAATTTTGGTTGGATTTATTTCCCATCCTTTCATGCACATATGCTTTACCAACAAGTCCAGACTGTCTGCTACCTCCTGCTTACTGGATCCAATCAGCATAACATCATCAATATAGTGGACCAGTGTGATATTTTGTGGAAGAGTCAGGCCATCAAGATCCCTTCATACCAAGTTATGACACAATGCTACAGAGTTAATATACCCTTGAGGCAGGACAGTAAAGGTATACTGTTGGCCTTGCCAGCTGAAAGCAAAATGCTTCTGGTGGTCCTTATGAACCGGTATCAAGATGAAAGCATTTGCCAAATCAATAGCTGCTCAAGTAAGGAAAACACATCTGGTACAGCAGCTGCAATTGGATTCACTACTTGATTAAGTTTTTGATAGTTAACTGTCGTTCTCCATGACCCATCTGTCTTTTGCACAGGCCAAATAGGAGAGTTAAAGGGAGATGTGGTGGGAATCACCACTCCTTCAAATATTCCAAATCCTTGATGGTAGCACTAACTTCTACAATCCCTCCAGGGATGGGCTACTGGTTTGGGTTCACTATTTTCCCTGGCCGAGGCAATTCCAGTGGTTTCCATTTGGCCTTTCCAACCATAATAGCCCTCACTCCACAGGTCAGGGAACCAATGTGGGGATTCTGCCAATTCCTAAGTATATCTATCCCAATTACACATTCTGGTACTGGGGAAATAACCACAGGATGAGTTCAGGGACCCACTCGACACACTGTCCGTTGGACTTCAGTGAAAACTCCATTCATCACCTGACCTCCATAAGCCCCTACTTTAACTGGAGGGCCACAATGCATATTAGGGTCTCCCGGAATCAGTGTCAACTCAGAACCAGTATCCAGTAGGCTGCAGAAAGTCTGATTATTTCATTTCCCCCAATGTACAGTTACTCTAGTAAAAGGCCACAGGTTCCTCTGAGGAAGGATGGGTAAAAGGTGAAGAGTATAAATCTTTGGTACTGTGGCAAGGTCCTTCCTTAAGGGCACCAAGCCTTCCCTTCATTCAAGGGGTTCTGGGTCTGTAAACCGTCTCAAGTCTGGAAATTGGTTGACTGGGCGAGATTCTGTATTGCTACCATCCAATACTGACTTCCTGTCATTTGTCCTAGAGCTTTTCTGCTTACAGATCAAATAAATATTTAGTAGGCTTCTTATGTATTTTGTCCCTGGAAACACCATGATTGAATAGCCAGTACCACAGGTCCATTAGAGTCATGCAGTTGTAGGTATTGTTTTGTCTTTGCCACCCATTATGATAAGCACACTCACCTTTTCTTTGGTAATTCAATACTGCATTACACCTACTACATTTACATTTAATTATGCAATTGAGCAGCAGCACCTCCAACTGTAAGATTTGGCATAAGGGAAAGAGCAAAAACAAAGCTCTTCAAATGTTCTGGTGTTTCTCTCAGTACTTTTCATCTTATAAAGTCAGTAAAAGGCATGTCCTCTGGGCCCTCCCATTGGGGAGGATTTGGTGTTGCACTGTGAATCCACTCAAGCATACCAATTTGCCTGAGCCCTACAATCCTTTCATCAACACTAAGCCAAGGGATATCAGGTATCTCCAGCTCTCTCTCAATAGGCCATCTTTCAATAAATACCTCAGCCAACCAATCAAATAAATTTTTAACATCTTTTTTAAATGCGTGAGCTTCCATATTAAATCTAGAATCTCTAGTCAGGGGGCCCATGTAAATAAACTCAGCCTGATCCAATTTTATATTCCTTCCACCATTATCCCATACCCTTAAAATCTATTCCCAAACATATTCATTAGACTTCTGCTTGAAAGAATTAGCAAATTCACTAAGTTCTTTAGTGGTGTAGTGCACCTCCTCATGGACCACAATGTCTACCTCTCCTCTAGGTGCCTGCTTAGCTTTGAGTCTGGTTATAGGTGTAGAGGTAACAACAATGGGCCCTGAGGGACATCAGCTTTGTCTTGCTGAATGGGATTAGTTTCCTCAATGGGATTAGTTTCCTCAGGGAAGGGTGGGGAGGGTGGGTCTACTGAGGGTGGGGAGATTAATTCATTAGGGGAAGCAAATTCCTCAGAGTCTGAGGATTCAAAATCCTCAGCCTCCTCAGGGTTCTCCCACACATCTCCATCCCACTTGTCAGGATTCCAATCTTTCCCTACCAATGCCCTCACCTTTACTGCTGTCACCCTTTGAGACTTGGAATTAAATTTGTGTTATAGGTCAGCCAAAGGTATTATAAGGGCTTCAGGTTGATTTTCTGCAGCTTTAGCTCTCTGGCTGCTGGAGAAAAGAGTCTCTTCCAGGGCACACTTGGTAACTTTTAAACTGCTGATTTGAATCTGGAGCTTGTCAATTTTATCATTAAGTTTATAGTTTATCTTCATCACTTTATCCAGAGATGCTAGAAGTAACCAGCCAGCATCACTATTTTTCTTATTTTTCTACAAATTGTCAAATGTTTTATGTATGGAGTCACCAAGTTTCTTGTTCTTCTCAAGAGGTGAATTAGAAGATTCAAATGCATCTATCTCCATCTATTTGAAACTAATTGTTTCAAATAGTCTACACCATGGATTTTCAGAGCTCTCCATACTATCTGAAGACTTCTGAGTTGGAGAGCCTGCTCCAAATACCAACAAGCCCATTAAAGAAATTCATCCTTTCAATTCTGTTTCTCTAGAACCACTTCTGGTACCACAATCTGTATTAATCAGGGTTCTCCAAAGAAATGGAACCACAGAACCAGTAGAATGAATGTATATGTATAGAGATTTATCAGCTTAGCTCACAGGGTAGAGTCTGGGTAGTCCAACAATGGCTGTTCCACACTAGAGAGGCTGAGAATCTGTGGTCACTCATTCCACAAGGCTGGATATCTCAGTAGTCCCAATCTGGTGCTGAAGGTCTGATGAATTCCAAAAGATCAGCTAGTCTTCAGTCTACAGCAGCAAGACTAACTCACCAGTGAGAGAGAAGGCAAGCAGCAAGAAGCCAGGCCTTCTCCTCTTCCATGGCCTTTTATATGGGCTGCCATCAGAAGGTATACCCATATTTAGGGCATCTTCCAGCTTCAGATGATCAAATTAAGAAGATCTCTCTCATTTCAGTTAATCCCAGATCCAGTCAAGTTGACACCTAGGATTAGCCATCACAATTTATAAACCTCGCGAGGACCTGAGTTTTTCTGTTAGAATCCACATGAAAAAACTATGCATGGGGCTTGCTCCTATATTCCCAGCATGGAAGGTAGAGGCATGTGAATCCTTGGGGCTTGCTGACTAGTCAGTGTAGATGATGTGCTCTAGGTTCAGTGAGTTATCTTATCTCATATGTTATAGACAAAACCTGAGAAAGACATGAGCATTTGACCTCTCTAGTCTAGATACACATGCACACACACACGCATGCATGTATTTGCACACAAGTACCCCCAAACACACATACACAAACACAACTTCACACAAGTGCACACAACACACACACACACACACACACACACACACACACACACACACAAAGATAATTCTATAATAATTTGCATGGTTTCAAGGTCAACTCAGTGTCAAACAAAATGACTATGATGAAAAGATAATGAAATAATTGTTGAACTGTAAAAGCCTTTCAGCATGAAAGAACCCTCAAAGTAAGTAACTCTCTAAGATTATAAAAATATAATTTTTAACCGGAAAAGGGCAAAGCTTCTTTATTTAACTACTGCTACACAAGTCATTATTGAGTGCTGTTAATAGCCCAGTAAAGCACAGCTAATTTCAGAACCAAAGTCAAAGTCCAGAGCTGAGTATCACAGAGTCATTTCCCTGTATCTCTGATAGATGCCTTCTTTCTCTCACACTTATGAGGGATTAAAAAATTTGCTTCAAATATTCAGTGGGCAAAAATCTGCAGAGTGGAGGATGGAACCCTGAAAAGCTCTATACAGTTTGGTTGAACTGAATTTTTTCAAAATTCAACTGACATCTAGAGACAACTTGGGCTTTCAGCACTTTCCAACATGATACAATTGCCAGAAAAAAAATTGGGAAATTATTTCTGCTATCTTACATACATATGGCCTTAACCCAGTAAATGGGTTAGGTGAGAATTTTTTCAGGTTCAAATTAAGATGATTGGAGAATGAAACTTTGTAAAAGACTGTAGAACAATGTCTGGAAGAGATTTAAAACCTAGCCAGGTATTGTGGCACATGCTTTTAATTCCAGGAGTCAGGAGTCAAAAGGCAGAGGCAGGCAGATCTCTGTGATATTGAGTCCAGCCTGGTCTACATAGAGAGTTCCAGGCCAGCTATGGCTACAGTGAGACCTTGTCTCAAAACTAAACAAAACAGAGGTTGGAGACATTAAGAGCACTCACTGGCTGCTCTTGCAGAGGACCTGGATTCAGTTTCCAGCACCCACAGGTCAGCTAACAACAGACCGCAACTCCAGTTCCAGGGGATCCATCACCCTCTTCTTACCTCCATGGGCATTACATTACATGGATGCCCTTACGTACATGCAGGCAATACACTCATACACATAAAATAAAATTAATAAATAAAATATTTTAAACAAAACAACAAAAAGATGTTTAAAATCTATCACATTAATAGACTACTAGGGATGTTTGTCTCTAGTATATATCTTTATTACTTAACCTGCATGATGCCTTATGAGAAAGTTCTATTATATCTGAAATTGCAGGCTTTTGTCTCAGAAGATTTTGAATTATGAGTTGAGAGAGGTCCATTAATAACCCCATTATAATGAATTCATTTTTCTATCCACAATGGGGATGAAGAAGTATTTGTTAGAACATGTAGGCTAAGCCTTAGGATCTTACAACTAGAAAGCTACTTTTTTAAGGTTGTTAATGCAAAGAATTCATTATTTGATATTATGTGGAACGTATATAGACAATTTCCCTCCAGCCATGTTGCCATTTTGCAAATATGTTGGCAAATTTCAGCAATTTGCATGTTAGAAATATTTTCTTTCATTTAGAATTTCAAATTGTTTGGTTATGACATTATACTCCCCACATGTCTAAGTCTTGACATAATGCATTAAATATGATTTACAATTTGAAAAGCACCTTAACCACTTAGTTGACACTTATATTTATCTGATCTGAGAAGTTGTAGATGTTTAAACATCTTTATACAAATTAATTTAAATAGACTGTGTCAAGAGATTCTTTTACATCCTGAAGCATGATTCTGTTTCCCCTCCTAGTGGCAAATCATAGAAAGATACTAAGCTTTTTAATTTTATTGTTAATTCGTGTTAATTTATTGTATACAATAATGGAATTCATTTTGATATTTCTTGCAAGCAAATAGCACTGGTTGACTGCGTCTATAAATCTTTCTTTGCTTTGACTTACAATGTTGGTAATGTCCTATTATATATTAAAATACTATTTTAATCAGTCATCCATTTCTTGATAGGTATCTAGACTGATTTAACACATCAATAGTGAGACATACTGCAATAATAATAATAATAATAATAATAATAGGAATGCAGGTGCCTCTTTTACACTTTGACCTTATAAGTTAAGATACATGCCAAAAAATGGAACAGGTGGAACACATGATAATTCTATTTTTAGGGTTTTGGGGATGCTCAATGGTGTTCTATGTAGAAGCTCTACAAATATACATCCCAATACCCCCAACAGTAAGAATTCATTTTCCTCTACGTTCTCATCCATATTCTCACTTTTGTTTGGTATGTGTCTCTGTGTGCGTGTCTGTCTGTCTGCTTGCCTGTCTGTATGTCTATGAGTGTGTGCCAGTACATGGATGAAAAGGTGCATGTGTTTGTGCCTGTCTCTGGCAATCACAGGGTAATCTTGAGTGTCCTCCCCTAGGTGCTCCCCTCTTTTTCCCTTTTTGAGAGAAAGTCTCCTATTGGGGAAGAACCCTCAAGCATGTGCAACTGGCTAGAAAGTCCCAGAGACTCACTTGTCTTTGTTTTCCAGCACTGGGATTACAAGCGTGTACCATCACTGGCTTTTAAAAAAAAAATGGGTTCTGTTGCTGAAACTCAGGTCCTCATGCTTACAAGGTAAGCACTTTATTGATTCAGGTTTGATTCAGGTATCTCCATATCCCAACATTTTTTTTTTTTTTTTTAGAAATAGCATTCCAAACTGCAATGTGATGGTGTCTTACTATAATTTTGATTTGCATCACCCTAATGGCTAATGACATGGGTTTTTTCATATATTACATTTATAGGACATTTGTATTTCCTTTGAGAAATATCTTCAGATAATCTGTTCATTGGTTTACATCCCTACTCTCTATCTTACCTCATAGACGTGCAGAAGAATTCATTGACTGCTGTGTGCTTGCAGAAAGGATAAAGTCTTTGCAATGTGCTAAGCTTCCGGAAGAGGAAAGAGACAGAGCCGATACCTATTAAACAGCTAGCGTATGCTCCTGTATCATTTTCCTGCAGAATATTGAATGGCCTTCATCATAGTACTCTGAATTTCCCCAAAATGGAGACAAACTGAGTGACAAGAAAAAGTAAACCTTTCACAGATGCAAAAGACCAGTAGTTCCTGGGCTGGAATTAGTGCTCATGTTTTTGACTCCTAATGCTAATTACATCTGAAATTAACATTATGTATATTTTGTTAAATCAGAGAAGATGTCACAATCATTTTGAAATGATTTTAAGATTTTGAAATATTTATTCATGCAGCATGAACCCACAACATTGTATAGAAAATAATCATCCTATTGTTAGGGGAAACAAAAATTATAAAAATCATGATCGTGTAAAATTGAGACAAAATATAAGTACTCTTAAAAATGTGATGCTCACACTCAATAATAACAAGTGATTCTCAAAACATGTCCATATCTGTCTCTCCCAATAGGTAATTAATAATTTGCCCAATCAAATGTGTTTGACCTTAGGTCAATTAATTAATAGAGTAAAAATTTGATTTTGGATACTATCTGCCCTTCTTTTTTAGACTATAAATGTGCAAGATTCATAAAATAGGGAACACATTCCTATTTGCTGTTAGGCCATTACAGAATCATTGGCTTAGAGTTGTTGGCTAAGTAAATGCACGTCTTAACATTGAAAACACATCTCTCACCTTAAAGGGGATAAGAGATGATTTATTCTGAAGCCACACATGAATGAACATAGCCCAGGTACAAAGATTTAATTAACCCTAGATTACATGTTTCTAGAATATTCATATTTGTATGGCTTCTTTTGAACTTCAGTTCCAACATGTTACATAGATAAAATCACTTAGGATAATGTACCATATGTTCTACTTAGGAATGAGTTTAATCTTTGATGGAACGTTGCAACTGAATTTGGTGACCTAATCCCCACCACTCTCTCGTTCTCGCTCTTACTCCTTCTCTCTTTCTCAGTTTAGCCATGTTGTCTGCTTCTCAAAGACCCAAACTGTCCAGAATTTGGAGAGTAAAAGGAGTGATTTAAGTCTAATAGCTCAGTTGGTAAAGTGATTGCCTTGAAAGCATGAGAACATGGGGTTGATCCAAAACATGCATGTAAATTGCAGGGCAAGGTAGTGTAGTCCCAGCTTTGGGGAGGTAGAGACAAGAGGAATCCTGACATGGCTGGTCAGCCACTCTAGCCTAAACAGTATGTTATAGACCAGTGTGATAACTTGTCTCAAAGTTATTTGGGGTGGTGTTCCTGAGGACGAACACCTGAGGTTGTCCTCGGGCTTCCACATACATGTGCATACAAGTGAATGGACACAAATGAACATACATACACACATGCACATAAGATTCACACAAACACACACACACACACACACAAAGGGGTAAAATTTAGTTTGTTCCTAGAATTAAAACTGAAATAAACCTATGAATAAAATACAGAGGCATATCCACTGTCAAAATAGGAGGCTTGATAGGTATGAATCTCAATTAGAGAATGAACCTTAGCATGATGGGGACATCTGGGCTTGCAATTTGTCTTTATCCTTAAGCCCACAGTGCTGGGATCCCCTTTTGGAAGTGCAGGAATGAAGCTCCTTGGAGACTATGACTTCCTCTGTTAGCAGGAAATGAAAAAGAGATTTCATGATATAATGGGCTTGAAAGCCAAAGAAAGTAATCACCTTAATTTAAACTAAGTAGGATGAACATATTTTCAAGTGCAGAATTTTGGTGCCTGTGGGAGAGAGAAATGAGGCAACAGCAGCTGGAAAAGGCAGTCTAGAAAAATGTTTACGCTAAAATCGCATGAAACTAGGGAAATCAGAGACTCCAGAGAGGCAAAGCCTCATACAGCATTCAAAGTGAATGAGAAATGAGCATTCAAATAACTATCTTAGATGATGAGCACAGCATTAACTGACAAAAGGGCAATCTGTGGATTAAATAATTATTTGAAAGATTTATCCATAATGAGTCATCTATTGTTCAATTTTGTATTTATGCTCTTCTTTTTTTTTTTTTTTTTCTTTTTGAGACAGGGTCTCCCTGTAGCCCCAGCTGTCCTGGAACTCACTATGTAGACCAGGCTGGCCTTGAACTCACAGAGATCCGCTTGCCTCTGCCTCCCGAGTGCTGGGATTAAAGGTGTGTGCCACCACTTTACTTCATACTTAATAGGAACTCAATATGTAGTTAAGTTAGATCTCTCATACAGAATTCCACACTTCCTTTCTTCTGTGCTCAAGGTCTAAACTCCTCATAAACTGTTTTTTGAGGGAGTCCAAGATTAAGAAACAGAGTTTGACAAAGATAGCAAAGGATACAGGGAACAGACCTGAGAGGTTCTGGAGGAAGAATCAAGGCCACACGATTATTTGTAGATATGAAGAATTTGGGCAATTTGAGAAGATTCATAGATGTAGAAGAAAAACCCTAGGACATTGTTTGACTTGGAAAAATGGCAAAACTATTATTTCCTCCTAACTGAAGTCCCCCAATCTGTAACACTTGGTGCATTACTTGTGCCACCAATGTACCAAGGTGGTTGAATTGTAAACAGTCCTGCTACCAGCAGCAAGGAGCAGAGCACATGGTGAAATGTGTGCTTGCTTTGAGAAGTGATGGAGTCCATTTTATGTGTGGTGAGATTTATGGGACAACTATGGGAAGATTTCCTATTATACATTGGATACAAAAGTATGAGATCAAGAAGAAATACAGCCTACAGATGGAGGAGTGATGATAATAAATACAATAATGAACGCTAAATGTGGTGTAGTAAAAAATGCATATGTAACTTGAGAAGAGAAAAATTAGTGAACAGATGATATGAGGGCCAGATTTCAGGGAGAACCACATTAAAACAGTGTCCTCTGAACAGGAACACTTCACACATGCACTGACAGCAGCTCTGATTATCTTCATAAGATGTTCACAAGATCAAGGAGGTCAGCATTTAGGATGGGGGAATAGTCTCTTGAGCCACCCTCACTAGCTGAGGTGCTCTTGACTGTTGGTGGCTGCTGGGGGAGGGAGTCAGTTTTCATTAAGGGTAGGACCTATGAAAGGTCAGCCACCTTCCATTGGATGGAACTAAACCCATGATTTCATGTGCAACATAAACTGAATTCCTTGGGTCCTTAAGAAAATAAGTGGTCACACACTGTTTCTTGTTATACAACCTTTAGCTACACATATGCATTCATGTAGAGATATTGCATGTGCATTTTTCAATTGGCTTTATTTTTGGTCTTTTTGAGACAGAGTCTCCTGTAGACCCAACTGACAGACCTGGAACACACTGGCCTCAGTCTCACAGAGATCTGCCTGCCCCTGCCTGTGCCTCCAAAGCACTGGAACTAAAGGCATGAGAAACCACACCCTTCTATAGACTTTTGAACTAAGACATTTCCCTCTTGTTTTTCATACCACCTAAGCCTTATTTATTCTCTCTCTCTCTCTCTCTCCCCCTCTCATCTAACCCTTCATCCTCCTTCCCCATTTAAAATACATCCATTTTCCCCATTCCTGCTTGATAATACCCATCTTCTATTATCCTTGAGCTCCTTCTTCCCTTTTACCTCCATGGCTCTTTATATAAAACTCCCTCCTCCCTTCTCAGTTAAATATCTCCATTTTCCCCATTCCCTCTTTGGTAAGACCTGTTTCCTATTATGCCTCTTTTGGCTCCTTCTTCCTCTGTACTTCCATGGTTGCTTTCCATTTTCCTGCTTCCTGCAGCTACATCAAGATATATACTCACATATAAGAATTTGAAGCTAAGGGTCTGGAGAGATGGCTCAGCGGTTAAGAGCACTGACTGCTCCTGCACCTGCAGAGGACCCAGGTTCAATTCCCAGCCCCCACATGATGGCTACAAACCTTCCTTCCAGAAGGAATCTGAAGCCTTCTTCTGACCTCCGCAGCACTGCACAACACGGGTACACTCACATACATGCAGGCACATACACTTGTACACGTGAAAGAAAAATAATCAATAAAATATAAAAAAATAATTTGGAGCTAAGATCCACAAATGAAAGAAAACATATGCCACATGTTTTTCTGAGTCTGTGTTACATCAGTTACTATTATAATTTCTGGTTCTATCCATTTACCTGCAAAGTTCTTGATTTCATCTTACTTTACCACTCAATAGAACTCTGTTGTGTAAATGTAACACACTTTCATTACCCTTTAATTTTTTGAGGGGCATTTAGGTTGGTTCCATTTCTGAGCTATTGTGAAAGGAGCAGCAACAAACATGGATGGACAAGTATCTCTGGGGTAGGATGAATCCTTTGGACACATGCCAAAGAAAGGAATAACTGAATCATGTTAGATTTATTTTTAGTTTTTAAACAGTTCTCTCTCCACACTACTTTCCCCATAGTGGTTGTACCAGTTTGCAATTCAGCCAGCAATGAATGAGCATTCTCCTTTCCCCACATCCTCACCAGCATTTGGTGATATTTGTTCTCTTTTTTAGCCACTCCAACTGGAGTAATTTAAAACCTAAAAGTGGTTTTGATTTGCATTTTCCTAATTACTAAGGATGTTGAAAAATTTAAGGTGGTTCTTAGCCAGTTTTATTTCACCTTTTGAGAACTTTGTGTTCAGATCCATAGCCCTTCGAGTTGTTGATCAAGGTAGTCCAGTAGACTCCCGAAATAATACCTACTGTTGCCACAATCCTTGATTTCCTCCCAGAGCTTGAAGGTAAGACCCTATTGCTAAAGACAGGACATACATCAGAGACAGGACTTAGAGCAAAGGAGTTGGATCAGACCTGGAAGCCTCCTCCGTGGAGGCTAGCTGTCATAGTTTCAAAGGATACTATGCAAACTCCTAAGGGAGAAAATCAATTCATGGCCCAATCCCAGTTTTAAAGCCTAATAACCACAAAAATGACCAGCACAGCAAACTGTCTCCAATGGTGCAGTGGTGGCACTTTTATCTTGAGGTTAATCACCAGCTATGTAATTGGACATATAACCCTCAATGGGAGGGAACTCATGTATGATATTGTAAACAAGCCAAATACACATGACTGGAAGGGTCATAGATCTTAGAGAGGAAACCCTATGTCTGTCACATCCCTTGATAAACTAATTTCTTACTATATGCTAATTATGTAAATATGTTATATTTACAGACAAGTATACCTATTAACACTTATTTAAGAAGTTTCTTTTTGCAACAGACGGAGAGTATCAGAGTTCCAAAATTGGTCATTCAAAGAGAATACGTGTCTGGGAGATGCCCAGCCCTAAGCAGAACATCTACAATGAAACTGCTACACTAAGCCTCAAGAAACATAGCAGAACAAGGGGTTGAGAGACTGTTAGTGTATCTCTCAAGTCTCTCCAGTGAAGTTTTCTCATGCAACAAAGGGTGAGCAACATAGAAAGCCACAACTGTCCAAAATGTAGAGAATAAAAGACTGCAGAGTGTATGTTCCCAGATAGGATTCCTACATTAAACCTTACCTACCCAGAGCTCAAGGACCATTGCAGAAGAGGAGGGAGGAAGATTCTAAGAGACAGGGGTGGTGGATTATCATATGGAAACAGCGTTTTCCAAGCAACTTGCTCATATCTTGCTCATATGAAATTACAACAATGATGATAGTATACAAAAGATCCATCAAAGTCAAAGCAGACAAAAACCCAGCATAGAACTGGGGAACTTGGCAAGAAGCCCCAACCTTAGCCGATGGTAGCTACTTAATGCTGGGTGAAGGGGAGTGATCTTCTTTAAGGGAGTGATGCTAGACAGGCTGACAAGACTCCAATGTGTGAACTCACATTGAAGGCCATCTAGGGACACAATCTTGACTCAATAGGCCTTAACACATCTGATAGTGTGCATGAAAGGTGGGTGGCTTATGGTGGTGCAGATAGGGGAGGGAGGTCTAAATATGATTAAGATGTATTGTATTAAATGCATAATACAAATTATATTTTAAAATACAACACATTTAATACAATTAAATGCATAATAAAAATTATATTTTAACAAGTTTTTAAACAAGTTTTAAAAATATTTTGTTTATTATTTTTATTTTATGTGTATGAGTGTATTGTCTGCATGTATGTGAGTGCACCCATGTTGTGCAATGCCGTGGAGACCAGAAGAGGGCTTCGGATTCCCTTGGAACTGGACTTAAGAACAGTTCGTAGCCCCCATGTGGGTGCTGGGAATCGAACCAGGGTCCTCTGCAAGAGCAGTCAGTGTTCTTAACCACTGAGCCATTTCTCCAGCCCCAAAATTGTATTTTAAAATACAAAAATCAGTATAAATATAGTGAAAGAATGTGGTCACATATTTGGGAGGCTGTGCAGGTATAAGGTGAATCTAGGAGGACTTTAGAGGGAGAAGTAGGTAGTGAATATAATCTAAATACATGTAGAAAAATGTCAAAGAATAAAATATATTGCATATTTATTTCAAAAAGAATGCTGGCATTCTGTTAACTTATAGAAAAGCAACCAGAGATGGAAAAAAAAAAAAAAAAAAAGACTAGGGTAAGGTGGTTTTGCAAATTTGAGGATAGGCAACTTAAGGAAGTTCTCCTCTGTGCTCTGCCATCAGCATACTGCCAGAGGAATGTGAAACAGTGACTGACAGTGGGGGTTCAAATTTCAGGCTAATGAAAGGGAACCACAGCTCCAATTCACAAGAGGGGACCACAGCTTCTGGCTCAAGCAAGGGGATCATAGCTCCAGTTCACAGGAGGAAACCACAGCTCCATCTCACAGGAGAGGACCACATTTCTGGCTAATGGGAATGGATGGCTTCAGCTCACAAGAGGGGATCACAGCTCCAGATTCACAAGAAAGGGCCAAACCTCTTATTCACATGGGGTAATCTCAGCTCTAGGTTCAAGGGAGGGGACCACAGCCACAGATTCACAGGAAGGGGGCATCAGCTCTAGCATACTGTTGGGAACCATAGCTCCAACTCACAGGAGGGGATCACAACTCTGGTTCACAGACAAGGACCACAGCTCCAGGCCTCAAACTCTTTTTAAAAGATTTTGTGTGTGTGTGTGTGTGTGTGTGTGTGTGTGTGTGTGTGCGAGCGTGCAGCTTCCCTGGATCTGGAGTTATAGGCAGTTTGAGCCTCACTATTTTTGACAATTGCATGCATGTCTACAGCATACTGTGATCATATTCACTCCCAATATGCACTATTTTTTCCTGTCAGGCTTACTAAGCCCTTCTTCTACTTAACTAGTCCCTCTTTGTTAATGTATTTTTTTTAAACTTGTGCAGGTTTTGTCCAGATGAAAGAGAATATAAGTTTTCTTGTATAAGTAGCATGGAAGATTCATGGTCACACAGCTACACATACAAAGTAGATGCTGATGGACTTGTTTAATATTTATTGGTGAAATAAGCAGCAAGGACAATTAGCTGACAGTAAATGGAAAGGAAACAGGAGCAGAGGTTTGAAGACAAAGTAAGTTCACCATCAATGTTATTCCCTATAGAAATCCCCATTTTTCTAAGTAATTTACTTGAATTTCCTAATTTGATCCTCAATTGATTCCTCAAATAATCTCTTTTTTACAGATGATAAACACAACTGTAGAGAGAGCTTTCATTAACTGCTACAGAAAATAGAATAAATGGCTAAGAAGTCATCCAGACTTTGCCGGGTAGCAGGTGACTTGAATGGGTGGGCACTCTGAAGGCAGCAAATCCCAAAACTTCTTCACAGTTGTGTAATACTGTCCATGGTGTATAGGGTTCCAGGTGAAGTCCCCAAGAAAGCTAAACAAACAAGACCATCCCTTCACAAAGAGATCAATGAAGAGAAATAAGTACCAGTGAAGCCAAAGGACTGGGCAAAAGTAAGGGTGAATGATGGAGAATATACAAGATCAGGAGACAGTAAAAACATAAAGGGTTGAGAAGGGTTGAATATCATTTGTCCCCATGAAGAGATGACTATATTGTAGGGCCACCATTCCCAGAAGGGATTAGCATAGTTCTCACAGGACTGTAGTTTTACCAAGAGAGGCTGGAGCATATACTTGACCTAATCTGCATGTGACCACTACCCTTTATGTTTCTCTGTCATGGAGTGATGTAACTAGCATAACTTCCCCGGGCACCACTGTAATGCTATTTGGATTTTCCAGCCACCAGAATCACCATCCAAAGTCAACTTCTTTTTCTTAGAAAGTATCCAGACTTGTGTGATTTGCTATAGAAAGACAAAATGGAACACAAAATGGAACGACAGAGAATAAGGGAGAGAAATAACACAGGGCAAAGTCCATATGTGTTTGTGAAATTATATGTTATACACCGTGAGAAACTTGGAAGTGTTGGAAGATTTGAACATTGAAGCCATGCTGTATAGCCTTGATTTATGGTTACACAGAAAATTCTTGGTGATGAGTAAGTAGGAGCTCTCAGTTGGGAATGGGTACTAAAAATAAAGTAACAGCTAACTGTATTCATTCATGAACCTAGGGACTTGTAGTAGCAAAGTATAGCGAAGTTCCATAAGAGGATGCCACGGCTTTCAGCAGACAGAAATTCAGAATCCAGACTTATGGTACAAAGCCAAAGGTTTTGTTCACTGCCATTGACACCTGGAGGATGGAATAATTTCATCAGACAGCATGGGTTTGAAAGGGAGACTGAGAGTTAAGAAGATGCAGATCAAGCCCACTTTTCAGGAGTTGAGTATAGGATACTGAGTAGCATTCTTCAGTACAAAGGCCCTGAAAAAGGGGGTCTATTTGGCCTGTGAGTGGAGACAGAACTTTGTAACTGTGAGTTTGCTCACAGGGTATCAGGTAAGAGGATATCTTGAGGAGAATACTTTCAACATTTTTGGCTTTTGGAACAGAGTATGTTGCTAAGAGACCCAAGAACATTTTGAATTTAGCCAAGAAACTGGCTACTTTTCTTTGGGGTCTCTTTACCCTAACTGCCTAGCCAATTCCTGTCACCTATTCTTATCACACCATCCCCTGAAGAGGTTACCCAAATTGCCAACAGGGAATAGGGACACAGGGCACTCTGGCTTTTTCCATGCCAAACAGGGACTCAGGGTGAGGCAACTGGAGTACCCCTTCAGTGGGTCTATCTAAAAGACTCCCAAATTTCATAATTCTTATCTCAAGGAGGAAAAGAAAGTCCTTGAATCCTGAATAGGAGACATGAAGGAAAAGTAAAGGCAAGAGTAATTAGCATTATGAGTTCTAGACAGGGAACTAGAAAAAAGTCAGAACAGGGCAATTTTCAAATGTTCATATGAGAGTCCATTGGAATTTCTTGAAAATGGCTTCCAAAAGCATCCCTCTATTGGGTTCCTCTTCATTATTCATTTGTCTTCCAAGGCTGGACTCCAGAGTGATGGATTCCTGACTTGCTTTCAGGTATTTTGATGGCTGTTAGACTGGTTAGAATCAGTGTCAGTTCCCTCTCAAAAGCTTCTAGATAGGGGGAGAAAACAAATTTATCCATCATTTTAGAACAATAGCTGGTTGTCTCCCATAGCTACAGGTGGGCACTATAGTATTGGAGACCAAGAGTTGAAGTCTTACATCTGAGCAGCACTCTCTGGTTAGGAACAAAGTCATCAATGAGAAATAATTGTCTAAATAACTTTTTTATATAGACTTAAGCCTAATGTCTGGGAAGTATAATCCCTTGAACTCTTAAAGAAATATATTGATGACTTTACTCTTTGGTTATACTTTCCTTTTGGGTGTTTAAGAACACACAGTTGTCCCAAATCAATTTATTTTTACATTTAAGGTCATTTGATGATCTGTTCCTCAGGGGTCACATGGGCTTGGGAGGCATTCCTGGTTCCTTTCTTCTGCCAGTTCCATCTATATGAAGATAAATCAACGGTCCTGCTTGACCATGGTAAGACATACTTTTAGCTCATGGTTGTAGAGGTTTTAGTTCATCTTGACAGGGAGGGTGTCAATGACAGAGCAGCTCACATCAAGGCAGCCGGGAAGCAGAGGCTGTGGCCATCCTTCTAGCTTGCTCTTTTACTTCCTTGTATTCCATCAAAACCCCAGGCTGTGTGGTGGTGTCACTCACATTCAGAGTAGGTCTTCTTCTCCTTCTTTAGATAATCCTCCATATAAATGTCCTAACAGACACCTGGGCACTTCTCAGTCCAATCAAGATGGAGCCTATATCTCGCACTGTTATCAGGGCCAAGAACCTGTGGCTAGACAGGTCACAGGCCATAGGTGAGAACTTACTACTATTACTCTGCTAAAAGGACATAGAATTAAAGTGACTCCTAATGACTTATTGTTATACTCACATATTAATACATCTCTCAGCTCTCACCAGAGAAGATTCTTGTAGCAGATGGCAATTAACACATAGTCTCACAACTAGTGAATTTGTAGAGTACTCAGTCCTAACTTGAAAGATTACGCCACACTATCTCTTCCCGCAGATTGTAAGAGATAGAGGTGGTAGCCAATCACAAAGTAACAGTGTTTTCCGACAGCAGACTTTTGCAATAGGAACTCTTGGCAATTGTGATAGCATGCACAAGACCCATGCAAGCTCAATCCAGACAAAGGTTCAGCATGGTTGTAGAGTGTGGAAAGAATCTCCAAACCTAATGAAGGAAAAATCTTGATTAGCATGTGATAGGTGCTGGGAGAGGAAGAGTCAGTTTTTATTAAGGGTGTGACCCCAATTACACTGACCACACTTCAGCAAATACCATTACCAAGAGTATTTGGGCAACACAACCTGGACTCAATGGTTCAAGAAGAATGCAAACATACACAAAATGAAATATTTATGTAGATTTTAATTCCAGCCATTGATGATGGCATCTATAATGAATGAAAACACAGCATCTCTCTTGTTCACTCTGCTTCCTACTGTGAGCGCATAGCCTGCATGGAGAGAATTATGAATATTTGAGCACTGATGGTCTAAATTAGTGGATAAATTGATAGATATATGAATGAAAGGCATGCTGCCATTATTGCACAAGGAGGCACGGAAGGCACCAGATGATTAATATGAATCATTAGCTTGTTAATAGCTGCTTGAATTGCCCACCTCACACTTCATTATCTGACAATCTCCTACTTGTGTTTGAAGCACCAACATAAAATTAGTTCCTGGAGCAGGAGCTGTTCATTTTAGACACACACACACACACATACTACACCTATATGAGGCACAGAGAAGATCCTAATAAAAAAATAAAGGGTCCATTTATGTGGCCGGGCATGTATGTGGTTTAGTGTTAGAGTATGTGCCTATAGTGCATTAGGCCCTGGAGTCAACATTACAAAAAAAAGAATTTAGAAAGAGTGCTTTAAATTTTTATTCAGGTGATTTTCTGAAAAAGAAAAAACATTAATACTTTGAAGCAAAGTTGAAAAGAAAAGAGACAAGTAGTAAATTAATAGTAAGGGGAAATAACCAAACAGGCAACAACAGCAGAATGGAAAGGAAGAGCTACTCTTTTTTTTCCTCCTACATTTAAAACTTTTGAGTCTGCCATATACCTAAAACTCACTTATTTCATTCATACAGCATGAAAAGACAGTTTATATTGTCTATGTATGAATCTTTCTTAACAAAAGATTTATTTTATTTCTCTCTTTTCCTGTGTGTGTGTGTGTGTGTGTGTGTGTGTGTGTATGTGTGTATGCAGTCACCTATAGAAATCAGAAGAGGGTAAGAGGGTTGTGGATTCCATGGAGTTAGAATTGCAGGTGGCTGTGAGTTGCCTAATGTGGGTGCTGGAACTGCACTTGGATCTTCTGCAAGATCAGTGAGAGCTCTAAACTGCTGAGTCATCTCTTCAGCTACATTGCCTCTTCTATTCTATCTAATTTTGGACACATCAAAGTGACACATTCTGTGAATTTCTCTTTTTTTCCTAGAGACACAAATAATCCCAATTACTTCCTGGTTGGTTGTTTTCATATGTCGATACTGCATTATGGGGAAAGACATCCCTCTCTTTCCCTAAAAAAATGCACATTTT
>NW_008357033.1:677347-691878 GCF_000622305.1 Nannospalax galili | reverse complement strand
TATGTGTGTGTGTGTGTGTGTGTCTGTGTCTGTGTCTGTGTGTTTCATTTTGTTCCCAGTCTCTGTTCACTTACAATTATGCTCAATACAGTATAAACACATTCAATTGACTGTTGCTTGAATGAATAACTATTTGATAAGAAATGTGTGAGTGTTTTTTTAAATCTTTTTGAGAGAGAGAGCCACCTGCCTCTGCCTCCCAAGTGCTGGGATTAAAGGCTCCTAGCACTCGGTAGGCAGAGGCAGGTGGATCTCTGTGAGTTCAAGGCCAGCCTGGCCTACATAGTGAGTTCCAGGCAGCCAAGGCTACAGGGTGACCCTGTCTTGAAAAAAAAAAAAAAGACCAAGACCACCCCATACCCTGCCTGCTTCTCTCATAGTCAGGCCCAGCCACGGCTCCAATCCATTCTCCACAGGACTAGCTACCCCATTCCTCTCATCTTTGTCTCTCCCTGCAAGCCCTTATCACAGGCTTGCTCTTGCTCCTCAACTCCAAATCCCTGGACTGCTTTCCCAAACCAGATTAGTTATCCAGCCTACCGTAGATCACTAAGTCCTCACCCAGGAAGCCCCTTC
The DNA here is from genome assembly GCF_000622305.1 of Nannospalax galili. Classification (NCBI taxonomy): domain Eukaryota; kingdom Metazoa; phylum Chordata; class Mammalia; order Rodentia; family Spalacidae; genus Nannospalax; species Nannospalax galili. Next base: position 691,302 of record NW_008357033.1, on the reverse strand, counting down.
ATGACCAAATTCCCAGGACTCCGCCAAATTCCCAGCCCCAGGATCAGACAGATAGACCCGCTCTGCCAGGACTCTGAACCAAAATTAAATTAAACAAAAGCAGAGTAGAAGTTCTTCTTGAACACATAACTGACAAAGAACATCCATGTGCCCAGACAGCAATGCAAAAACACAAACAATATGAAAAACCAGGAAAATATGTCCCCAACAAAACCCACAAGTTCTACAGAAGTGTAGAACATTGAGAACCACCCTGTAGAACACCAGGACCCAGAATTTAAAAGAATAATAAACATGACCAAAGAATTACAAGAAAACACAAACAATTCAAAGACCTCAAAGAGGAACAGCATAAACTTCTGATGGAAGCTCAAGAATATACAAATATGTGGCTTAATGAAATATGGAAAAAAATCATAATTTGAAAAAGTGAATTCACTAAAGAGATAGAAATAGTAAAGAAAACACAAATGTAAATGAACATGGGACTGAAAGACTCAATAAAACAAGTAGAAACAACAGGAGAACGTCTCACAAGCAGAAAGAATGAAATGGAAAAGAGAATATCAAGACTGGAGGATAAAGTTGAAGATCTGGACTCCATAAGCAAAGGCTATGCAAAATTCCAAAAAAAAAAAAAACCCAACAGGAATTGAATACTCAGGAAATGTGGGACAACATGAAATAACCAAATCTATATATTATAGGCACAAAGGAAGAAGAAGATCAAACCAATGACATTGAACAGATCATCAATACAATTATAGATGAAAACTTCCATAAATTAGGGAAAGATATACCTATAGAGATTCAAGAAGCACAGAGAACACTGTTAAGACATAATCAAAACAGAAAGCCCCCATGACATATCACAGTAAAAACATTAAAATGTACAAAACAAAGAGAGGGTACTGAAAGCTGCTAGAGAAAAACAAGTTACTTACAAAGGAAAACCCATCAGAATCACAGAAGACTTTTCAGTGCAAACTATGAAAGCCCAAAGAGCCTGGAACAAAGTATTCCCAGTTCTAAACAAACATGCATGCCAACCCTGAATACTTTACCCAGAAAAACTATTAAGGTCGAAGGGGAACAGAAAATTTTCCATGATACAAATAGACTGAAAGAGTTAATGTCTCCAAAACCAGCATTACAGAAAATACTTGAAGCAATACAAAGGACTGAAGAAAGGAATGAGTATGTCCAAAATGCTACAGAAAGAAAATAAAGGTATAGCAATGGAAACAAAAAATAGGGCCACAGACACAAATTAAAGTGACAGTACACAATCTGCACCTTTCAATAATAACACTAAATATCAATGGACTCAACTCCCCTGTCAAAACACACAAGCTGGTGCAATGGTTCAAGAAAGAAAGCCCATTTTTTTGTTGTCTTTAAGAAACTCATCTCACTTCCAAGGATAGACACTATCTTAGAGTGAAAGGATGGAAAAAAATATTCCAAGCAAATGGCCCTAAGAAGCAAGCAAGTGTTGCAATTTAAATATCTGACAAAATAGACTTCAAATTAAAACTCATCAGAAGAGATAAGGAAGGTTACTTCATTCTAATCAAAGGAACAATTAACGAAGAAGATATTACAATCATGAACATTTATGCACCAAATTCGGGAGCACCCAATTTCATAAAATCAGTAGTCCAGGATTATAAAAGAGAGATTGGCACCAACTCAGTGATAGTGAGCAACTTTAATACTCCACTTTCTTCAATAGACAGGTCAACTGGACAAAGAATAAAGAGAGAGACATCTGAATTAAATGACATACTATATGCAGTGGACGTAACAGATATATGCAGAATGTTCCACCCAACCACCAAAAAATACACTTTCTACCCAGTGGCTCATGCAACTTATTCTAAAACTGAGCACATTCCAGGAAACAAAATAAATCTCAACAAATACAAAAATATAGAAATAATTCCATGCCTGCTATCAGACCACAGTGTAATAAAACTTATAATCAAGCCCAAAAGAAGCTCTAATAAATATACAAACTCATGAAGATTAAACAACACACTCCTGAATCATTAATGGATCAAAGAAGAAATCAAGAAAGAAATAAAATATACCTGGAACAAAATGAAAATGAGAACACAACACAACAAAACCTCTGGGACACCCTAAAAGCAGTCCTAAGAAGTGAGTTTATAGCTCATAGTGCCTACATTAAAAAATCAGAAAGACCACATGTAAATGACTTGAGAACTCAAGACTCTGGAAAGGATAAACCAAACCAAACCCAAACCTAGTAGAGGAGAAGAAATAACAAAACTCAGAGCATAAATTAATGAAGTAGAAACAAAGAAAGTAATAAAAAAATGAATACAAGAGCTTGTTCTTTGAAAGGATAAACAACACAGACAGACCTACAAAGAAAGAACAAATCCAATTTAACATAATCAAAGATGGGAAGGGAAACATCATAACAGACACCAAAAAAAAAAAAAGGCAAAATATTGTAAGGGAATTCTTTAAAAATCTATGCACCATTAAATTTGAAAACCTGAAAGAAATGGATGAATTCCTAAAATTATGGCCACCACCAAATTTAAACCAAGAGGAGATCAATAGCCTAAACAGACATATAACACATAAGGAAATTGAAGCAGTAATACAAAACCTCCCAACTAAAAAAAGCCAAGGCCCAGAAGGATTCCCAGCAGAATTCTACCAGACATTCCAAGAAAATCTACAAAAACCAATACTGCTTAAATTATTCAAAAAGATAGAAACAGAGGGAAATCTCCTCTATGAAGCCAGTATCACTCTAATACCAAAACCAGGTAAAGATACAACAAAAAAAGAAAACTCTAGACCCATATCCTTAATGAACATAGATGCAAAGATCCTCAACAAAATACTTGCAAACTGCATACAGACACACATTAAAAAGATCATCCACCATGACCAAGTTGGCTTTATTCCAGAGATGCAGGGATGGTTCAACATTCATAAGTCAATAAATGTAATAAAACATATAAATGGACTTAAAGACAAAAATCACATGGCCGTCTAAATAGATGCAGAAAAGGCATTTGACAAAATCCAACATACATTCATGTTAAGGTCCTAAAAGGAATTGGTCTGCAGGGGACATACTTCAACATAACTAAAGCTATATAAAATAAACCCATAGCCAACATCATCCTAAGTGGAGAGAAACTGGAAGCATCCCCATTAAAATCAGGAACCAGACAGGGCTGTCCACTATCTCCACTCCTTTTCAATATAGTGCTTGAAGCCCTTGCTAGAGCAATAAGACAAGAGAAGGAAATTAAAGGAGTACCAATTGGAAAAGAAGAGGTCAGACTATCCCTATTTGCAGATGATAGGATATTATACTTATGAGATCCCAAAAATTCCACTAGAAAACTGTTAGAATTGATGAATGCTTTCAGTAACATGGTAGGATACAAAATCAACTTACAAAAATCAGTAGTCTTTCTTTACACCAATAACAAGCAATTTGAAAAAGCACTAGAGGAAACCCTCCCATTCTCAATAGCCTCAAAAACAATAAAATACTTAAGAGTAAACCTAACAAAAACATTAAAGATTTCTAAAATGAAAATGTCAAAACTCTAAAGAAATAGATTGAGGAAGACACTAGGAGATGGAAAGACCTACGTTCATGGATTGGTAGAATCAATATTGTGAAAATGACCATTTTACTAAAAGCAATCTATAAATTCAATACAATCCCAATCAAAACACCAGTGACATTCTTCACAGAGCTTGACAAAATCATCTTAAAATTCATACGAAATCACAAAAAAACATATAACCAAAACAATCTTGGGCAAAAAGAACAATGCTGGTGGGATCATCATACTAGATTTCAGATTATATTACAGAGCTATAGTCATAAAAACAGCATGGTACTGGCACAAAAATATACACATAGATCAATGCAACAAAATAGAAGACCCAAAAATGAGTTCATATAATTTCAACCACCTGATATTCAGTAACGGTGCTAAGAACACAGAATGGAGGAAAGACAGCATCTTCAACATGTGGTGCTGACAAAACTGGATCTCCACCTACAGAAAAACTGAAACTTGACCATTATCTTTCACCCTGCACCAAAGTCAACTCCAAATGGATCAAAGACCTCAAAATAAAACCTGAAACTCAGAAACTTCTAGAAGACAACATAGACAGCAACCTTCAAGATACAGGCATAGGAAAGGACTTTCTAAATCAGACACCAGCTGCTCAGACACTAAAGCCAACAATCAGTAAGTGGGACCTCAATAAATTACAAAGTCTCTGTACAGCAAAAGAAATAACTAAGGAAGGGAAGGGGAAACCCACTGAATGGGAGAAAATCTTCACCAGATACATATAAGATGGAGGAGTAATATCCAGAAAATACAAATAACTCAAAAAGAAAGAAAGAAGATAAATGACCCAATAAAAAGATGGCCAATAGACCTAAACAGAATTCTCAAGAGAAGAAATAAAAATGGCTAAGAAGCACCTTAAAAAGTACTCAACACCCTTAGTAACTAGAGAAATGCAAATCAAAACAGCTTTAACATTTCATCTTACTCCAGTCGGATTGGCCAAGATCCAGAGAACAAAGGACTCCAAATGCTGGAGAGGATGTAGAGAAAGAGGAAAGCTCAATCACTGCAGGTGGAAATGCAAACTTGTGCAACCACTATGAAAAGCAGTGTGGAGGACCCTCCAAAAACTAAAAATGAACCTACCATATGATCGAGTGACACCACTCCTTGGCATACACCCAAAGGACTCATCGTCCTGTAGAGATACCTGTACATCCATGTTTGTTGCTGCTCTCTTCACAATAGCTAAGAAATGGAAACAACCTAAATGTCCCTCAACTGATGAATGGTTAATGAAAATGTGGTACATTTACCCAATGGAGGTCTACTTACCAGTTAGAAAAGATGAAATTATGAAATTTGCAGGTAAATGGATGGAGCTAGAGACTGTTATACTAAGTGAAGTAGCACAAATGCAGAAAAGCAAGCAACATATGTTTTCCCTCATTTGTGGATTGTAGCAGCAATCCCTTATATATGAGTGTATAAATACTGATGTAACACCAGGAGCCAGGTAAAGGCAAAGGACATATGAAGGTAAAGGAAAAGAAAGAACCTGAAAAGGAGATAGTAGGGAAGAGATGCTCCCAGACAGAGGTTGAAAAATTGTGAGTAATCAGCAGGGAGGAGAGGAGGGAGGGACATGAAAGGGACCATAGTGTCGGGGAGCGAGGGAACTGGGCAACTGAAGTATGGTGGGAGTTGGGAGGTTTTGGGAGAGGGTGGGAATGGTGGGAGCACTGGTACTGGGAAGGGAGGGAGGAAGGAGGCCAGATGGGAGAAAAAAAGAGCAGAGATGAGTGAATCTCGGGGGACAGGGAGGGCTAGGAAATCTAGAGGGAAAAGTGATGCCCTATGAGAAATGCATGTAGAGTATCTGAACATTAATGCTTATGTATACCTAGGAATTGCTTGGAAGGGAATGCAGTGCGAAATAGAAGAGACCTCCCTTAGAGCAACAAACATGCGGTATAGCATTCATCAAGGAAGTTTCTTTTTGCTACAAATGGAGGCTACTGCGGAGTGGCACAGCTGATCAGGTATAGAGAACATGCACCTGGGGGATGCCCAGTACGAGCTGACACATCTGTAGTCAAGTCTCTACAACCAAAGCTCATGGAACACAGTGGAATAAGGGGTATAGAGCGGGCAAACGCACCCCTCAGCTCTCACCTGTGAGGCTTCCATGTACATCAGAGTGCATTACACACAGAAGGCCTCAACTCAACTGGCCAAGTTTTGGAGAATAAGAGACCGTAGAGTGTATGGAACCTCACCCACCCACGCACAGCTGGTTCATGAATGAATGTGATGGAAACTTCCAGGCCAATGGAGGCTTGCTCATGTGCACCACTGGCAGCAGTGGCATCCAACACAGGACCCATGTCAGCTCAATCAAATAAGGGCCCAAAGGGGAGGTGAGAAATAGGTGGTAGGTCAGCACTAGATCAAGAACTATTTGAGACTGGTTGCTGCTGGGTGAGGATGGGCTGACTAGACTCCAGCGGATTGTTGGGAGCTGCTAGTCTATTAAGAACATTGAGCTGTGGTAGCCTTGTTTACTGAGTTTGTGTTATGCATACCAGTACCTAATCTGCCTATTCAGGAGGAATGTGTTTATATGGAGAGCCTCACAATACCTGACCTGGAGGCAATAGTGGTAAACAAAAAGATCAAAGAAGCCTTTGATCTGATGCTCCTTGACCCTCAGATTCAGGTGGGGAAAACAGCTGTTGAAACTAATTGAGTTCTTCTGTATAAAAAGGTGGAGCTGAAATAAACCAGGGCTGCAGTATCTACTGTCAGTCCTCCCAAGTATCTTTTCTGTCTCTTATTTTTTCTTTCAATCCTCACTCCTCCTTTCAGATACTGTACATCTTGGCTGGCTGGCACCAGCAGTGGATGTGTTTGCACTGAAGGGCATTTGGGTACAAATGCCTGAATGAATAGGACTCAGCATGTATGGCAAATTGCGTAGAGTTTGGTGTATGGAGGGGCATGGATGGGGGAGGGGGTATGGATGTGACTGGGAAATAGTGTATGAAATTTTAAGAGTGCAATAAAAAAGAATAAAAAACAAAACAAAAAGACCAAAAATAAATTAATTAATTAATGAACTAATGTGTGCATTATTCTAAGTATTAAAACCACAGCTAAATACAATAAATTAAGGAACTGAAAAATCTGTTACTCATTAAACTTTTAGCACGTATTTCTTCATTGGGTCCCTTTATTTGCATTTGATCTGAAAATTTGAAGCAATGCTAATTTGTCTACAAGACTCAAGAAAATGATGTCTTCGGTATTATGACTTATTTTAAAATCAATGCATAGCCTGATAAAGTTTGTTTAAAGCAATGTATGCTTTTTGTTCAACAGGAAACTGTAAGAATGTTAATGCTTCTATTTTATAGTTTAACATCTGCATAGTAAACAGTAAAAAAGCAACTATGCTATGAATCCATAAGTGATACGAGTCCTCTCAGTTGACTTGGTTTTTCCATAGATAATGTCAGCCTCTTACATTGATCTTCAGATTGTATTCAATGCGGTGCTGTTTTATAAACAGCAACATGTGACTACTGTAGAATGTACAGTCATAAATTCCAGATGAATCTTTTAAACAACCCATTATTATAACAGGAAATATTAAGGATAGGGTCATTGATCTTACTGTTAGTCTTATGAACTGCTAAGGTAATATAGCAATAATGGCAATTTTCTATTTACTTATTTATTCATGTATTCATCTGACTATTCATGGTGCTGAAGTTGAAAGTCAAGGCCTTGTGTAAGCTAGGCAAGTGCTATACCCCAACTCCTATAATGACAATTTTCAAATTTCTAAAAACTGATACTATTCCCAAAATATCAAAAGTTCTAACTCAGGAGAAGGAAATATGTATTCGTGTAACTATTACGCTGCTTCACTTGGCCACATTTGCTCTACTTTTTCTTTTTTTCCTTTCTCAAGAATTGGGTCTTCCTAGATAGATCTTCAGCTTTCTTTGACCTGTTTTTCCATCTATTTCCTCAACATCCAAATCATCCCTTTCCTGATCTACACACTATTGAACTTTGTGTGTACCATTCTCATATGTATACTTTTAAAGATTTATTTTATTTATGTGTATGTCTATGTGCCTCTGTTTGTGTAAATCCATACGTATGTGGGTACCTCTGGGGACCCAAAGAGGACATCAGATCAGCCCTTCACATATGCATTTTAATACTTTAGCAGCAAATTTTCTCTAAATAGTATATAGCAGCATTTTATCTTTATTTCTTTAAAGTGTATATACACAAAATTTGCAATTTTCTCATCAACGAATGAACTAGTAAAGACTGTGATTCTGTATGTGCAGCACTTGTTTTGTTTTCCTAGCATTGCCTTTACAATTTAGCAACACTGGTGTGCTGAGTGCCCACTAATTCACTTTAGTGCTACTACTGGGTTCCATGAATTGAGAATACCACTAAGGTAGTCAGATCCCTCTGTCCAAAGCTCCCTCGTTTTCTTTCATTTCATCTCCTTCTAGAATCCATGCATCAACTCAGAGGAGACATCACCCCACAGCCTTCCCCTGTAGCCTGGCTACTAACTTTAATTTTAAGATACTGAGTTGGCAGAGATAAATATTTTTATTCTTGTAAAAGGCATAATATTCTTGGTTATATTTAATAAACTTAAGATAGTATTAGAAGTTTGGACATGATTAAGTGTGCAGATTACATAAATAGAAAATGAGAAAATAAGAATGAGAAAGGTCTTCTAATAAGCACTGGTACTGCGCTTAATTTTTCTTAATACAAATATAACTCCATAATTAAGTTCCCTTGTTTCCTCGCTTACATTCTAGGGTGTTTCCTGAGTCATAGCTTATGAAGGAACCATTGCGTTGGAAATGTGCAGGCTTTTGCGTACTACTTTCCTTTAGGATCACTCTCAAAATTGGTTTTTAGCAGCCTTTATAGATTGTAATAAATCCTGGGAAGTCCCCTTTCTAAGCATCTTGACTAACACTTGCTATTTTGCGACTTCAAAATGTTTTGCCATTCTGACGGGTGAGGCACTTACCTCACTGATATTTTCACATCCATTTCTCCCATTTCTGGGAAGGCTTAGCATCTTGTCAATTTATATATTGGCTCATCTAACTCTGTCACTTCTGGAAATTTACTGCTAAATCATTTGTCCATGTTCCTATCAGTTTCTGTCTTTTTGTGGATTAACTTGTAAAAATTCTTTATAAATCTGACTGATCTTAACTTGTTATATGTGTTATAAATATTGACTTCCAATCTATAACTTGACTGTCTTTGTTGCTCTTATTGAATAAGGAATGTTCTTAAAATTAATGTAAGTCAATATAGCAACCCTTTTGGTCAAGATTTACACTTTCAGATCTCAATTAAAAATCTTCATTCGCCATTATAAAAAAAATCTACATTGTATTTACGTAAAAAACATTTTAATGTTAACTTTGGGCTGGAGATATGGCTCAGGAGTTAAAAACACTGGCTGTCCTTGCAGAAGACCTGGATTCTAATTCCAGCACCCTCATGGCAGCTAACAACTGTCTGTAACTCCAGTTCCAGGGGATCTGAGAGCCTCTTCTGTCCTCCACAGGCATTGCAAGACATGGGTGGACTTACCTACATGCAGGTAATACATGCATACACATAAAATAAAAATAATAAGGTATTTTAAAAAATTAATGTTAACTTCATATAATTAAGTACTGAACTTACATGCAACTGACATTTGTGTATTTGAGGGCAAAGATATAATTTTCTTTCAATATAACTGACAGAGTATTTACAGAATATTTATGTATTAGTGTAAATATTTGTTATTGGCTTTCTAATGCCACGTGAACTATGCATCAAAATTAAATTCACATATACAGAGGTTAGGCACTATTTCCTGATTAAAAACAAAAATCTAGATCAAACAGATTTTCATAGTTCAGGCAAATATGAGGAAATACTACAGATTATGCAGCTCAAACGACAATTATTTGTCATGGCCCTGAGGTTGGCAAGACTGATATCAATGTGCCTGCAGGCTCAGTGTCTCATTAGGGTTCCTTCCTGGCTTCCAGGAAATGATTTCTGCTTGCAGTGGTTATATGCTAATATGTATCTCCTACCTGTGTGCCCATGGAGAGAGAAAAGAAGCCTTCCCCCCTTTGATGAAGGCACAAATACTGCCATAAAGAGTACTGTTCTCAAGACCACCTTTCTAAATGCCATCTTGTCAGGTTTAGGGCTTGAGCATATATATTTATCACAAATATTCAGTCCATAACTCAAGAAAAGTTTTGAGTCATGAAGGACATTTCCTGCAGCAGACTGCCATCTTTACATCCATCCTTCTTCATGAATGAAGTGCTAATCCTAGTTATAGAAGACTCACTCTATTTGTCCATTGCTCCTATCCTTCATAAATGTAGACCATTGCAGAGACACAGAAGGAAAGAAAGAGCAACGTTAAGTCTCTTGGGTGACTATGTCTGCTTGTTCAGGATCCTGACCAGAGGGACACTAATTAGTTATGCTTCTCATTAGCTATGCATACTAGTTACCATCGGTATCTGGGAACTTCTGTCAGTATAAGCATCCTGTGATATACTCAAGATTGTGATACTAGTTTAAAGATATGTGTTTTCCACACACATATTTTGCTTTTTGGAATTGTATATACAAATCCATTTGCACAGTACTTTTATATACAAACTAATGGAGTTCTAAGGGCAACTTACCAGACTTAGTTTTCGCCTTAAGGGCGCACTTTAAACCCTAATTGTTGACTTAGATGCAGATCCACTGTGATGAATATTTCAATGTGGCATCAAAATAATCTTTCATTTTGAATGAAATTTAATTTAAAAGAAGCTTTTAGTATATGTCACTCTCCTGATGCAATTTAAAGATCCAGGAAACATGTGAATGGATGATGCTACTACCAGCACAGCACAACATACTGTTTTATAGTTCACTCTTTTTATAAGTATGAACGTAGTTAAAAATGAGAACGGAAAGAATAAGAGACTTACTCCTGTAGCACAGTATGATTTACTGTGTAACTATATATATATATATATATATATTCTAATATATGCATACGTATATATATATACGAAAACATAAGTAAGACTAAATACATTAGGACTATAAACATATTAGGTGTCCTTACACAAGCAACACAGTAAACACTGAGTAGTACATTATGTTATACTATCATAGTGGCTACAGTGTCCTCGGGAAATACTAAGTTTCCAGCTCTATTACACTTTCATGAGGCCACCATCATATATACAGTCCATATATTCACTCCTAAGTAACCATGAACCAGGATTTAAGGATAATGGCAACATTTGAGACCAGACAAACATGGTTTGGTTCCCAAGGTAACACGAGCATAGCAGGACACTAAATTACTGGAAATAAAAACATTTTCATCACTCACATCTGGCTAGGGGTTGAATGAAGATATAACCTGTTGACAGAGTTCATTGAAAGAGTCAGAAATTCCCTGTTGAAAATTTACTATTTGTGTAAATTGTGTTCAAACCCTTTAATATAATAACATTTGGAGGTGAGGCTTCGGGAAGTTAATTAGTTCATGAGGATGGAACTTTGTCAGTGTGATTATTGATCTTATATGAAAAAGAGGCAGCTCTTATGGTATATATTGGTAGACAAATGTTGAATGGGATGAGGTAGGAAGAGCAGGAAGATGGCAAGTTTGAGGGCATCCTAGGCTACATCTTGAGTTGTAATCAGGGCTCAGTGGTAGAGTGCTTGCATAGCACACACAAGGCCCTAGAGTCATCCCATCTACCATAAAAAAGCAAATAAATTAAAAAGCAGGAAATAAAAAAGAAAAACAAAAATGTGCTTACTTTCTCTCTGCAATGTTAATGTATACCAAGAAGACAGCCAAAGATAAACTAGAAAAAGAATTTCACCTAGAACCTGATGATGCAAGAACTTGATCATGAACTTCCCCCTCCACAATTGTGAGCAATGAACTGCCCTTCTTTAAGTTACCCGGTTGATAATATTCTGTTATAGGGGCCAAGACTAAGATAGTACCAAATATATCAAAAGAGTCAAAGAAAATCTAACAGCTTTCACATAATCTCTCTTTGAGTGGTGAAAAATATGATAAAAATAAAAGAGGAGTTTAGCTGTACCAAGAAGTGACTTTGTAAACTTAGAGAAATAACTGGCCTGTTTAATGGCTGGTCCCTTCGGGAAGCTTGCTTAACCAGCAAAGCTCTTCTAAAGCTGACTGCAACTGACAATTTTCTGTGTGACTAACTTATGTTTGATGAAATTTTGCCTTATTAGCTTATTAAATCAGGAAGTTAATCTAATACAGGAGAGGGTGTGTGATATACATCAATGGTTTGGCTTTTCAATAGCAAGTACAACAGAAATAATTTTCCACATAATTAATTATATCAGAAATATTTCTTTACCAGAGGACCTGGATGCAGAATCAACTCTTGAAAGGATGAGAAAAATATCCTTGCAGAACATGAACAGGTTGCTGTCTCCTGCCAACAGCTCAAAAACTTACACATCTCAATGTTGATGAGGGTCTGAGATAGAAAGGGATTGAGAACTTTAAGTTCCCAAGGGACATAGTTGATCTTGACAACTGCTTTCCCAAAACATAAGTTAGTGTATACATCTACAAGGCCAGATGGTGTCAGGACCTAACAGTCGAGTTGTTTTCTTACTTAATTTACTATTTAAGAGTCTAGAACCCCAAATCTTTGTTTACAGGTCTTCAAATAGAATGATGCAAGAAAAATTATCTATGTAGGACTGTTTTCATTAATTTTCAAAATTTTCCAAGGGCTATCATTCAGCCCCATTAATTGTGTTAGTTATTAGTTCTGTGAGTGCTAGATATTACTTTGACATACAGGTCTCAACAGCATATAAGGAGGTCAGGCAGTCTTTCTAAAGATTTTCAAAATAATAATGACAGTAATGATAGTATGTTGGCATGTGTTGTGTGACTGTTAATACTTCAAGTCTAAGTACTTAACATATATTCTGTGGTTTTATTGTTGAATGTCTCCTAATATCTCATGCATTGGAGACATGAACTCTGTGGTTCTGTTGTTGAGAGGTGTACACATCTTTAGGAAGTGACACCTTTTTCACTGTCATGTGCCCTTGGAGTAGATTGTACCTCATTTTCCACAATGCTTCCTAGCCATGAGGCACAAAGCTCTCGCTTGCTTCTCTTGCCATTGCCAAAGTAATAGAAGTACTAGGTTCCCCTGAACATGGACTAAAACTGTCAATCAAAACAAATCTTTCCTTTATGTAAGTTAATTATTTCCAGCATTTTCTTACATTGATAGAAAACCGACTAAAATATGCACAAGGTCATTTAATCAATAAACAGTATATTAGATATTATTTATCTATGAGGAAAATAAGAAAGAAATGGAAGAGTTATCTATCCTTTGGAGAAAAATATTGAAGCCAGGTCTCTCGCTTTTGTGTTGAAGAGATGGCTGAGAGCATAAAGGGACTTTGCTGCCAAGCCTGTAGACCTGAGTCCAATCCCTGTGATCCACAAGGAAAAAAGGAGAGAATTAATTTTTACGAGTTTTCCATTGGCCTCTCTCCAGGGTAAGTCCATTGCACCCTCTGTGCCTTGACTCCCCCAGCCTCATTCACCATCCCATCTCCCTCACAGATCTCTCCTCCTAGCCTGGGTCCTGTCCCATTCCTTGTCTTGGGAACCCAAACACCTGGGGAACCAATGCTGCTTCCTGACCCTTTTCATCCAGACTAACATAATGCCATCTCTGGGCCCCAGGAGCACTGTTTCTGGGCCTGAACCTGCCCTCACCTCCCTCTGCTTTCCTCGGCCTGCACCACCCACAAGCCTCTTTCTGGGACTGGGAGGGGGGTGGGGGCTGACTTTTCCTTTTCCTGATCCTTTGCATCCAGACCAACCCAGCTCCTCAGAGCAGTCCCCAGGAGTCCTTGGGGCCTCTTCCCGTCCCATCTGCCTTTGCATCTCTTGGTGGCACGGCCACCAGCTGCCCTAGACCAGCATCTTTCCTGGGCCAGGATTGACAGACCCCTAGCCCAATTAACCAAAAGAAAGAAAGAGAACCTCCAAATCAAGAAAATCAGAGAAGAAAGGGAGAACATCACAAAAGACACCAGAAATATACAGAACATTATAAGGGAATACTTTAAAAACCTATATGCTACTAAATTTGAAAACTAAAAGAAATGGATGCATATCTAAAGGCATGGGAACCACCAAAACTAAACCAAGAAGAGATTAACAGCTTAAACAGACCCATATCACAA
>NW_008357033.1:676804-677306 GCF_000622305.1 Nannospalax galili | reverse complement strand
AGCTGGCTTTATTCCAGAGATGCAGGGATGGTTCAATATACATAAGTCAATAAACGTCATAAATCACACAAATGGGCTCAACGACAAGAACCACATGGTCATCTCAATAGATACAGAGAAGGCCTTTGATAAATTTCAACATGCTTTTATGTCTAAAGTCCTAGAGAGAATTGGACTGGAGGGAACATACTTCAACATAATTAAATCCATATATAACAAACCCACAGCCAACATCATTCTAAATGGAGAAAAACTGGAGGCATTCCCATTGAAATCAGGAACCAGACAAAGCTGTCTGCTTTCCCCACTTCTCTTTAACAGAGTTCTTGAAAGTCTTGCAAGAGCAGTAAGACAAGAGAAGGAAATTTAAGGAGAAAGAATTGGAAAAGAAGTGATCAAATTATCCCTTTTTTCAGATGAAATGATATTATATCAAAGGGATGCCAAAAATTACAACCAAAAACTCCTAGAAATTAACAGGTTCAGTAATGTGGCAGGTTAC
>NW_008357033.1:666721-676601 GCF_000622305.1 Nannospalax galili | reverse complement strand
ACATCTTGTAATAAACCTGACCAAAGACATTAAAGACCTCTACAACGAAAATTTTAAGTCTTTAAAGAAAGAGATTGAGGAAGACCTCAGAAGATGGAAGGACCTCCCATGCTCAAGGATTGGAAGAATTAATTTTGTGAAAATGACCATCCTACCAAAAGTCATACAAAGATTCAACGCAATGCCAATCAAAATCCCCATGACATTTTTCACAGAAATGGAATAAACTATCCTAAGATTCATATGGAAGCACAAAAGACCTCAGATAGCCGAAACAACCCTGTGCACTAAGAGCAATGTTGGGGGAATTACTATACCAAATTTTAAGCTGTATTACAGAGCTATAGTCATAAAAACAACATGGTACTGGCACAGAAATAGACCCATAGACCAATGGAACAAAATTGAAGACCCAAATATGAGTAATTGCAGTTTTAGCCACCTGATATTTGACAAAGGGGCCAAGACATTAATTGGAGGAAAGATAGCATGTTCAGCAAATGGTGCTGGCAAAACTGGATCTCCACTTCTAGAAGAATGAAACTATACCCCTATCTTTCACCCTGCACAAAAGCCAATTCTAAATGGCTCAAAGACTTCAATGTAAAGCCTGAAACTCTGAAACTCTTAGAAGAAAACATTGGGAAAAACCTACAAGATATTGGGGTAGGAAAGGATTTTTAAACTTTACATTAATTGCTCAGGAAACAAGGTCAAGAATTAACAAATGGGACCTCATTAAACTAAAAAGCTTCTGTACATCAAAGGAGACAACCAAGGAAACAAACAGAAAACCCACAGAATGGGAGAAAATCTTCACCAGCGACACATCTGATAGAGGTTTAATTACCAGAATATATAACGAACTTAAAAAACAGAGAACCAAGACAAGAAGCAACCCAATTGAAAGATGGGCTAAGGAGCTGAACAGAAAGTTTTCAAAAGAAGAAGTAAAGATGGCTATGAAACATCTTAAAAGATGTTCAACATCACTAGTAATTAGGGAAATGCAAATTAAAACCACCTTAAGTTTTCCTCTTACCCAAGTCAGACTGGCTATGATCAAGAGAACAAATGACTCTAATAATTAGGGAAATGCAAATTAAAATCACTTTAAGATTTCACCTTACCTTATTCAGACTGGCTAAGATGAAGAAAACAAATGATAACAAATGTTGGAGAGGATGTGGGGAAAGTGGAACACTCATTCACTGCTGGTGGGGCTGCAAACTGGTTCAACCCCTATGGAAAGCAGTGTGGAGAACTCTTAAAAAACTACAAATGAACCAGGAGGGAACCTACCATTTGACTCCTTGGCATATACCCAAAGAACTCATCCTATTGCTAGAGATACTTGTACATGCATGTTTGTTGCTGCTCTTTTCACAGTAGCTAAGAGATGGAAGCAACATGTGTCTCTCAATTGATGAGTGGATACTGAAAATGTGGATACTGTAAATTTATATGATATAGTTTTATTCAGCAGTAAAGAAAGATGAAATCATGAAAATTGCGGGGAAATGGATGGAACTAGAAACTGTTATACTAAGTGAAGTAACACAGACTCAGAGAAAAAAAAAAACGACCTATGTTCTCCCTCACTCATATGTGGATCCTAGCACCAAACCCTGATAAGCGAGTACGTATCCAGACATAATGGAAAAGAACCAGGGAAGTAAAGGAAAAGAAGGAACCTGAGAGAAGAACAGTAGGAAATAGGCATTAATAAGGGATAGAGGGATATAAATGGGGCTGTTTTAAGAGGATGAGGGAGGGAAGGGTATACAAGGAACTTAGGGGATAAAGGGAAAGAAGGTGCTCAAGAGAGGTAGGACCACAGGAGAAAAGTATTAGTAAGGGAGAAAGTGGGGAAATGGGAGCACCTTAAGTAGGAAAACCATGATGGAGGGGTGAGACAATGTGAGAGATAAACAATGCCTACTAGTTTTGAAAACCAGAGAGAACCATATTACTCCCACAACCTACTGACAGATTATACAAAGCAGATCAAGAAATATATGTCTAGGTAAGTTTTATCTGAGAACAACTGGTCTTTGCCGAAGATTTATCTACCTGACACACAGTAATTAAAATTACCAGACTGGTGGAACTAACCTTCTTGGGTGTTTAACAGACATACTTCGAGCCTATACTGATTTGGTGAGAGGGACATAAAGGACACTTTTTTGCTCCTTGCCCTCCTAGGTCGACTTGTTCCAGGGGACTATGAGCATCTCTCAAAATGTCCTATAAAGGTGGTGGGTCACTTGGCCTCTTGATCAAGGAGGCCGAGGAGACCCCACCAGATGAACTTGAACCAGTGTCCAGTCTACAAAGAGGAGGGTCAACACAGAGGAATCATTTCCTCCATGCTTCCAAGCGAAGCCAACCATGGTCGAGTAAGACCTTTGATTTATTTACACATAGGCAGAACTGGTAAAAGAAAGGAGTCAGGGGCTCCTCCAAAGCCCACATGACCCCTGAGGAACAGATCCTCAAACAACCTTAAGAGTAAAAATAAACTGGTTTATCTGGGCTAACGGGCCAACTATATGGCAGTAACACCCAAAAGGAAAGTATAACCAAAGATTAAAGGGGCCAATATAATTTCTTAAGACTCCATATGCATAGCTAAAGGCTACATAATAAGCAACAATGCCAGATAGGAGATACCTTCTTTTGAGTTGTTGGCCAGGGTGACCAAAGGGATTCCCAGATAGTAACCCATCATAGAACTTGGAAATTGAACAGCAGACCCCAATTTTATCCAAAGGAATACCGACAACTGATTACTGCTAGATGAGGAACAGCTGACCCTCCTAAAACAAAGACCTCTAGATAGGCTGACTAGATTCACCAGATAGACAAGTACTGAGGAACGGCTGGGGGTGCTGACAACACAGCAGACAATAGCAGGGATATCAGAGTATAAGGGCTCTGGAGCTGGGAGGGAGACTATGGGAGGGTGCTATCTGGGAAGTATATAGTCGAATGAGATGGTTTGGGATGTTCTGTGTGATATACTGTTAAAACTGTAATGAAACGCTTCTTCTAATCATGTGGTTATTAAATTTTTTAAAAAAATTTAAAAAACAATAATTCTTCAAAGCATAAAATTTGCTCCTTAATAATTAGTAGATGTGAAAAACATTATCCATTGAAATCTACCTAATGACTTTATATCCATGCTCAGATGCCAAGGTGCTTAGAAAATAACCGACTGTGGCTTGTAATAATCAGATATATGGAGATTAGAAACGCATGTGCATCTTACTGTCAATTGTATTAAAAATGAATTTTTCTTTATGAAACTGTGTATTTTAATAATGAAATGGAGATCTTTTTTAAAGTGTAAAACCTCATTTAGTTTTAAGTTTTATACCATTTATACAGAGTACAATATTGTATAACTGTATTAATTCAATTGCAAACCCAAAAATTACAGCCAATTTTGATAGAGGTGCGTCTTAGCTCTGGAAATTGTTATTGACTATGTCAATGCTGTTGTAATGAAATGCTTCTTCTAATTATATGGTTATTAAATAAATAATGTAAAAAAACTTTCTCTTTTCTTTCTGGATTTAGAACTTTAATTCACTGAAAACATTATTTGCTAACCAGTTCTCTGGCACCCTGAAAGAGTTAATGATTCACTTAAGGTAGAAATTTCCTCTGAAGGAAGCCATTTGCACTCTAGTGAATGGTAGCCCCAAATGTTAACATGGTGAGGAAATGAGTTCTACCTATTGAAGTGTCAAGATTGACATATTGCTATGCATCTTCCCTGCACCCTGTGGATAGCAGCATCTGTATACTACAGTCAAAATGAAGAAAGCTTTGAGAGCATGGGAAAGTTAATCGCCTATCAATTTACACAGCATCTGAACTTGACTACTGTCTGCAATTACCACAGCTTGATTTCTCACAGAAATTCAGTTATTGTCAAAAATGAAGTGCCCAGATCCCTAGCTGCATTGTTTCCAATATGGCTGCTTTCCTCTCAGATTTAAAAAACACAACCACAGCTGAAAGAGTCTCCTTCAGTTGGGGACTGCTGAGCCCAAGAGGGAAGGTCAAGTTCTCAAAAATCATATGTATATAGGAAGGTCCATGTTAGTATGTGAAGGATAGATAACACAGCCAACAGTTACTTTAAAGATGATTCTTCCAAAGTGCAATAATTGTTACTAAGTCTAAGGTTGTCAATGCTTGCTGGGGAAGTGCAAATAGCAAGTATTGAAGACATGTATCAAAAACCTTCTAATTCAGTGGTTATAAAGTGATTCCAATATAGTAACTGTTTATTATTCAAGACTACCTGGCATGTGAGTTGGGTGAAAGTAGAAATCTTTTTGTATAAAACAGAGAATATATTGAGTGAGTGTGAAGTCTTTATTTGAAGGAATACCACGTAGACACTAAATATCATATTTGAAAATAAAACACAGAGAAGAACACATATAAATAATAGTGTGTTAATTTGCAATTATTCTCATTCTCTGACATCGTTTTTCTTAAACTTTCTTGCTTTATTTCATCTTGTCTATTTGTTTATTTTTCTTCATCAAATGATAAAAAGTTGACCTTTATTTTTAATGTATATTTTATTCAATTTTTGTGGATTTTATGCAAAGCGTCTTAATCATCTTTATACTCCCTTCCCCATATTTATCTCCCTGTAGTGCCCCCTACTAGATTACATGCATTCTGTTATCTATGTTAAGGCTTATTGGATCAAATCAGTATACCCAGACACCCCTCAGTGCAAGTTCATCCACTGGGGTCTAGTAAGCTTGTCTGGAGTCTCTCCCTTAGAGAAGATCAACTCTTCCTCAACCAGCAGTAGTCAGCTGCCAATAGTTCTTCAGCTAAGGTTGGATGTTGCCCATTTCCCAAGTTCTCTGTTGGATTTTCATCTCTGTTGGATTTGCATGAGTCTTGCGTTTAAGTTCACAATTGCTTTAAGTTCATACAAGCAATGTCCCCAAGAGCCTGTATGATTCTATTTCCTTATGGTCATACACTTCCTACCCTGAAACAATACATAGACCTGCAGATGTCATTTGTAGAGTGCTTACCTAGCAAGTACAAAGCCCTTTATGAATTGGCCATGGTGGTGCATACCTCTAATCCTAAGACTCAGAAGGTAAAAGAAGGAGGATCAAAAATTCATGGCTAAATAGCAAGTTTGAGGAAAGCCTGGGCTATAAGAGCCCCATCTCAATGGACTCCCCTCAGAGGATCTGTTGTATTTTTATGGCTTTTTGCCACTGTTCTTGGTTGTCCTGCAGAACTTAATGGAAAGACCTTATTGCCGAAGACACCACACATTTTGGTCACTGGACATGGAGAAATCAACTTGGTACTGACCAGGAAGCTTTGTGCCTGCTGGGTAGCTTTTATAGTAACAAAAGATGCTATGCAGGCTACTGAGAAACATCAGTCTTACCAGCTGTGAATCTTGTAAACTACAATAATTACTGGTATGGCAAGATACATCCATACGTACAATAGTAGCACAAGTGTTATGGAGTAACCAATTCCTTTTTGATTGAATTTAAGGCTTGTTCCACAGGAAGAAACACATCTTATACTATGAATCTGGCCAGGAAATCATGGTAGGGGAGGTCACATGCGCCATGGTAAATCTACATGTTAATCTAATTATTCTGTTAGTTGGACATAGATCTAAGTGTCCTCTAAATTTGTATCTCCTTACCATACACATACAGTGGTGCAGGTCTCAGACCTGAACAGAGAAGTTTCTCTGTGCAGTGGATGGTGATTAAAGTAGAACTTCACAACTGATTAAAGTAAAGAAAATAAGCGTCAGTGGATTTTTCAGCTAATGGGGTCTCTATATCACAGTCCCTCCTTAAGGCTTAGGGACCATCATGGAAGAGGAACCAGAAAGAGTGTAAGAGCTAGAGGTCAGGGAAGACTGGAATGAAGTTGTGTCTTCTGGACATGACAGTACCACTGAACTCATGAACTCACAATAACTGTGACCGCCTGCACAGGACCTACACAGGGTCAAACCAGACAAGAATCTAATATGGAGAGAGGGAAAGGCTCATGAGCCCCCATCCCTAAATGAGGATGTTATGGTAGTTGATAGCTTCTAGGATGGGAGAACCATCTTATTTTAAAGATGTACAAAGTGTGAACTGAAGATGCTCAAGAGGTTCGTCCATCATATATGAATATGCTGACCCTAGGTGACAGGGTGCTGTGAGTCTTCATGCATAGCAAATGACTAATCTTCCAGCTCGTCCATTAGAAAAAGACCATCTTTCGGATCTCTTCAAACACTGGTGCAGACGGAATGAAGCTCACGGGGCCACATTAGTTTCCTATTCACTTCAAAATTGTTTGCCAAGGAAATCAATGATGAAAGTAATAATTTCAAACATGCCCAACAGATCATTTGAGCTCTAATGTGTTTGTTCATGAAGTAAGTTTAAGTTGGGGTGAGGTGTTTTAAATTAATGAATAGACCTCAAAAACTTTCCTTAGTCATTCTTTCACTCATTTGTGACAAGGCCATACTTATACCTAGTGTTATGGATACATACATCATCGATATAATAGAGCACACTCTAGAGACGTTCACTCTCAGAAATGGCTCAGTGGGTAAGAATGCTATACAGTCGTGGGAGGGGGGCTTTGTTCAAATCTCAGTCACCCACAGGAAAAGCTGGGCACATATGCCGATATAATACCCAAGCTGTGAGAGGTAAAGGCAGGAAGATTGCTAGAGCTTATTGCTGGGACCTTAACTCCAGTCCAACAAGAGTCTTTGTCTCAAAGGAATAAGGTGAAGAGTGAGAGAGTAGGATACTCAACGTCCTATTTTTAACTCTGAGGAAGAGTAACAGGTGCATACACCTGCAAACACAAACACATGCAACACACACACACATACACACATCATACACACACACCATACACATACACATATGCAACAAAAAGAAAGAAACAAATTCACTATCAAGTAAAACAGCATAAACATGCATACACATGTGTTAAAGCTAAATACATATAATGTTGAAATGGCAATGACAATGACAGTAACTACCCAGGTAATAGACCAAAGACACTTAACGCTCATCCAACCTAAGGAAGATTCCAGAGAATAAAAAAAATGACTTTAGCAAAATTATACTATATACAAAAATATGTTGGTGTCACGGTTGGCTTCAGTTGTTAACTTGAAACCCCAGGAGGAGGAAACCTCAACTGGGGCATTTCCTCTATTGGATTTTCCTGTGTATATGTCTGTGAGTCAGTTTCTTCATTGTAGTATGGGATGCCCACCCCATTGTGGTTGGTGCCACCCTTGGATAGGTGGTCCTGGGTTGCATAAGAAAGCAGGCTGAGCACAGGCCAGGGGAGCAAGCCAGTAAGCAGCGTTCCTCCATGGTGGCTCCTTCAGTTTCTGCCTCCAGGTTCCTGCCCTGAGTTCCTGCTGTGCTCTGAGCTCTCCTGTGATGAACTGTGGTTGAACATTTAAGTCAAATAAACCCCTCTGCTTTCCAAGTTGGTTTTTGTCTGTGTTTTATCACAGTAACAGGAAAACTAACTAGAATAACGGGTCAAAAGAGATAAGAAAGAATATTCCAAGTGTAAGAGTATCAGAGTTCAGGGGCCAGGGAGATGGCTTAGTATTTAAGGTCTATTACTGTACTTTCAGAGTACGCAGGTTCAGTTTCCAGCCCCTGTATCAGGCAGGTCACAATTCTCAGTAACTCTCGCTCCAGGGGATCTGATTTCCTCTGGCCTCTACAGGCATCTGCATGCATGTGGTACACATGAACTCAAGCATCCATACAAACACATATAAAAGGAATAAATAAGTCTAAAGGAAAAATGAACATTTGAGTTTAAAATGAGGAGTCGCAGGCAGGCATTTTGGCAGCAGGCAACAGAGAAGCCTGTTCATGTGCCGAAGCATTCACACTTGACCTGCTGGAGGAGCCAGCATGACAAACAATCACAACAGATAATTATCCCCAGCTCTGCCTGGTAACTGACACAGTCCCTGGAGCATGAACTAATGGTTAAATAAGTGATGTTTTCATTGGTATACGTCATGACCCAATACACCATTTATTACAAGGGATAGAGACACATTGAATTAGATCCATGTGGCAGAGATGGAGTAGAAAGGGACAATGGAGAAATGTAATTGGCTAGGTATGGTAGCATATGCTTTAGTCCCAGCACTCAGGAGGCAGAGGCAGGTGGATCTCTGTGAGATTGAGACCAGTGGGGTCTACACAGCAAGTTTTAGTCCAGTTGGTGCTACATAGTGACCCGGTCTCAACCCCACCCCAAATGTAATTAGCTTAATTCACCTGATAAAGTATGCTCACCTTCTTTAGTACATATACACGTGCACATTTCATATACCACTCCCGGAAGTTCAAATCTTTCAAAACTCGTTCTAAGATTCAGTTAACACTCAACAAAGAGCACTTTGTATATAACAGATAAAAGCTTGATGATTAACATCAGAAAATATTTGGAATTGATTTGTAGTTTATAAGTAAGTTAATACTGCTCTTAAACATTTAATAATGGCTGGATGAATCTGATCAATGCATGCTGTATGCATGTGTGGACATAGCACAATGAACCCCACTAACAGGCACAATTAATGTCAGTAGAAAAGTACAGAAATAAAGATTGGACCACTGTTTAGTGAACTCTGTGAAATTTTGTCATAGATGATCCTTATTAGGAAAGGATAATATTCTGCTTTTCTGTGAGAAGAAAAGATCACTCATATCTCATCCTCCCAAGGTATGTAACGGCTTAGATTCCTAAATTACAAAGCAAAAGACATAACTAAACCATGAGAAAGCCGAACACATTTGTGCTAGGCCACTTATTTCCTGGATATTTTAAATATCTTTTAAAGTAAGGATTTACAGAGCTCAAAAGTCTAAGAGTTGAATGTATACTGAGTCAGTGGAGATTTTAAATTCCAATTCATGAATGTTAACTCTAAGAAATACATATATCTTACAGATATCTCTTCATAAATTTGACTGCATTGAATTTGGAAAATGTCTGCAAACTGACATTGAACAAACCTTGCATTCTTAAACAGCAAAGCTGTAGCATTCAGATAGAGAGGTGCGATCATTGGCACTCTTTTGATGGCAAGTGGTTCCCAGGTTCCCTGTGCAAATGACATTGAGCCAGCCCTGGGAGTGCACGCCTTTAACCCTAGCACTCAGGAGGCAGAGGCAGGTGGATCTCTGTGAGATAGAGGCCACTTGATCTACAACTCCAGGTCAGCTGGGACTAGAGAGAGACTCTGTCTAAAAAAACAAACAAAAATAATAGTAAAAAGAAGGGGCGAGAAAAAGGAAAGAAGAAAGAAAGAAAGAGAAAGAAAGAAAAAGAACAAAAGAGAGCAAAAGAGAAATTTGACAAAACAGAAAAGCCCAGCACAGGCTGATGACTGCAGTTTTGAGCGTCTGACCCTTGGCTGTTTCCCTTAGACTCTATGTACATCTCTTGAGCGTGTCTGATCAGAAGGAGGCATTACTGAAATCAGCTGTGAGGTCCAGCTTTGAGTATTGCCAGTGAGGAAAATAAAGTGGACAGGGTTGTTGATCTTCATATTGGTTACCAATATTCTGGAGAACCTCAAATTTATTTATTTATTTATTTATTTATTTTTCAACAGATTTTTTTACATTATATTATAATAGGATTTGTGGTAAATTGCTTTCTTTTCTTTTTTTTTAGTTTCTTCAGAATTTTTTTACACCCACTTCCCAGATAGCACCCTCCCATAGCCTCCCTCCCCCCACTAGAGCCCTTATACTCTGATATCCCTGCTACTGTCTGCTGTGTTGTCGGCACC
>NW_008357033.1:663265-666576 GCF_000622305.1 Nannospalax galili | reverse complement strand
TGCTGTTCATTTTCCCAGTTCTATGCTGGGTTACTATCTGGGAATCCCTTTGGCCACCCTGGCCAACAACTCAAAAGAAGGTCACACCTGTCTGGCATTGTTGCTTGTTATGTAGCCTTTAGCTATACATGTGGGATGTGTGTGTGTGTGTGTGTGTGTGTGTGTGTGTGTGTGTATAAACTAGGAGTCAACCCTTGGCTATTGTTCCTAAGGAGCCACCCATGTTAAAATTTTAAGAACTTCCTTTTTTTTTTGTTATTGTGTTTGAGTGTTTGCCTGCATTTATGTATATGTGCCAGGTAGACTTAGGGACCAGAAGAGGGAAATCAATCCCCTGTAACTGGAGTTATAGGTAGTTGTGAGCAGACATGTGTTTTGGGAATTGAACCTAGGTCACCATCAAGAACAACAAGAACTCTTATTCACTGAGCCATCTCTCTAGCCCCTCATGTTTGTTTTTGAAACAGGATCTTTTACTGGACCCAAGTGCTCATTGATTCGGTTATGCTGGCTGGCCTTCAGGATCATCCTTTCTCTGCCTCCCCAGTCCTCAAATTACAAATACATGTAAACAAGCCTGGCCTTAAAAAAAAAGTATTGAATTTTTTTTGCATTTCAAACAATACATTTTGACCATATTGAGTCATCTTGTCTATCTGTATTGTCCCATAGCCCCCCACTGAATTTCATGCATTCTATGATATATATTAAGACCTGAGTCAGGTTTGTGTCCAGACATGTCCCCTGGTATGAATTTATCCACTGGTGCCTGGTCACCCTATCTAGTGTCCCTTAAAGAAGACTGACTCTCTCTCACCCAGCAGTAATCTGTAGGCAACAATCCCTCAGCTAAGGTTCAGGCTTTTTACACATTTTCCCGGTTCCACGCTGGGTTTTTGTCTGGTGTGTGTTTGCATGGGTGTTGTGCATGTTGTCACCATTGCTGTAAGTTCATAAGCACAAGTTCCCAGCTGCATGGAAAACTCTGTTTTTTTGTAGTCATCTGTCACCCCTGGCACTTCTGGTCTTTCTGCCCTCTCTTCTGCAATGGTCTGTAAGCCCTGAGTAGCGGAGGTTTGATACAGGAGTACTATTCAGGAACAGGCACTGTGCAGTCTCTTATTTTCCAACATTTGGCTGGTTGTAAGTCTGGCCTTTTATATGTATTCTGGGGATTTCTTGTGCTATAAGCTCTTTACCAACTGTGCCCTCTCCCTAGCCCTAAGAGACTTTTAATAATACCATATAAAATTGAATTTTCAAATCTGCTCTTTCTATATAATATTAAGAGTAAAATTATAAAAAATATCTTTGTTCTATTCCTTAACCTTGATAGTGGTTAAGTGCTTGTTCTTATTTTAAAAGTACTTATTGACCTACAGGTACCTTTTTGAATTAATGTTAACTTCATTAAAAACATTTGAAACCTAGGTAATAGGAGGTAATAGTTGTTGCAACTGTATACTAAGACACATTAAAGTTACAACTGAAAAAATAAACAGTAAGACTCCTGGCTTTTAGTTTCAAGGCCATGAGTAGACTCAAACTCTGAGAACCACCTGATTCACCCTTATCAAAGAATCTGGCTCTTTAATTCCTAAATCTGAAATATCTTTCACTCACAGGCTTCTCAATTATTCTCATTGTTTTCAAGGAGAACGTGTTTCTTCCAGTGCTTTGACATGTTCAACAAGCAAACCCACATTCATTCACTAAATTGGGTGGAGTGCAAAGTGGGGTCCTAAGGAATTTCCCTCATATGCTCAGGTCACAAGAAGGCCACATAGCTCAGTAAGCTTCTTTATATTACAAAGAGTAATGTTTTGGTTGCAAAGTGAAGAAAAAGTCTTTAGGCAAGATCGTGTCCATGTTGTAAAAGACATTCATACAGAAATATTTGCCTGATCCCATTTTAAAAAAGAAAAATTTGGAAGAGTGTATAGAAAGCTACAATTAGAAATGGAGAATATAGATTTATCCAATGAAGTAAAATTATATGGGGAGGGGGGAGGGAAGGTTATACAAGGAACCTAGGGGATAAACTGAAAGAAGGGCCTCAAGCAAGGTGGGACCATAGGAGAAGGGTATTATTAAAGGAGAAATGGAGGCATCTTAAATGGGGAAACCATGGTGGAAGGGTTAGACAATGCAAGAGATAAATAATGCCTAGCTAGTTTTAAAAAAAACAGAGGGAACCATATTAGTCCAACAACCTACTGACAAATTATACCTACAAGTAGATCAAGGAATATAATATATATCTAGGCAAGGTTTATCTGAGAACATTTGGTCTTTGCCCAAGCTTTATCTACATGGCACAATGTCCAGCCACCTCCTGTGTCTGATGGGTCTCCTCTGTCCCAATGTTGGGGTATCTCTTGGTCCCCTTGAGCCCACTGGGCCCCCTGGTGCCTGCAGGAGAAGGGCTGGGGGGTGTCACTCATGACACTGTAGCCCTCTCCTTCCTCTCCATCTTCTTCAAGGCCCATCACAGCTCCTTTTCCTCTGCTCATGTACAGGGGACTCCAGTCAGTACAAATCTAGTCAGTGCCAAGGGCAAAGTTGGAACTATGTAGATGAAGTGGCCACAAAGAGAAAGAAGTTACCTGAATGGGGCAGACTGCAGGGCAGGGTCCAGCCTCAGTGAATTGGACTTTACAGAGATGGATTCTGTGCAGTTTTAAGATTCTTCAGAGATATCTCACTAATCTCCCACAAACGTGTGAGTTTGTTATTTTTCTGTTATTATAGGAAATCCTGAGATCATTAGCAAATAGTAAGCGATTGGTATGGACTCAGGGCACTGCAGATTTCAGTCTATGGTCAGTGAGCTCTGCTGCTTTGCCAGGAACATATAGGCGAGATGCCTTACCATCAGCTGTGAGAAGCCCAGATGGTGCCATGGAGTGAATGTCACAGTTAAAGGGGCCCTGACCCAGGAGTCAGGACACCCAAGCTCTGGAGTCTCCCATCCATCCCCAGGCTCCCTTTCGGTGTTCTGGTCCCACATCACTCTTATCTGCCCTGCCTCTCTCCTGTGCCCATCATGAGCTCCTGAGAGAGGCCTGAGATCTTTCCTCCCCAGATTCCAGGGCCTGTCACATGCTAATGTTTAAGACCAGTCCTTGAGTAAAAGAGGAAGGGGAGAAGCCTTTTGATCTGCTGCCAGTTAGTTACGTGCTGAAACTGGCTATCATTCACCCCAGTGACATGAAGCATCCCTGTTTTTTCAAGTAAGTCAGATATAGATGCTTGGCATTCTCTTGAGAGGACAGGACATTCAATCTCAGCATCAAATGGTCCTGACTCTT
>NW_008357033.1:648480-662829 GCF_000622305.1 Nannospalax galili | reverse complement strand
CTTGTCTGATTCCCCAGGGTCTCCAGTCTGTAGGGTCTTGTTACTGTTGACAAGACCTGCCTGACTGACCATTAACTCCCTCAGAGAAGAAAAGTGACATTGCTTATAAGTTCAAAATGACACAGTCAGTGAGCTTTGCTTTCAAACGGAACAATTGCTTTCTACTTAAGGGAGCCTTGGATATATTTGCTTGTCTGATTCCCCAGGGTCTCCAGTCTGTAGGGTCTTGTTACTGTTGACAAGACCTGCCTGACTGACCATTAACTCCCTCAGAGAAGAAAAGTGACATTGCTTATAAGTTCAAAATGACACAGTCAGTGAGCTTTGCTTTCAAACGGAACAATTGCTTTCTACTTAAGGGAGCCTTGGAAAAGGTCTAAAGATTTACTGTCATGAAAATACATGTGCTGCCACCATCTTTCTTGATTTTCTTTTTCTTTATTTCTTTCTTCATTGAAGCCACAACTACTGGAACGTGACCCAACCTTTCTTTAAAAGGTTAGCTGATACAGAATCTCCACTTAAGGCTATAGAGCTCTAGGACTTGGCATCGGAAGGACACCTTCAGGTACTTTGCTTTCACTCTAGAGTAAACCAGTTGTTTCTTTAATGGCCCTGAATTTACATGAATTGCTTCTTCTTGTCTCCTAACCTGGACTATAACCATAATGCTTCCAGAATGTATAACAGAAGTCTTCTATTACGTTCCATAGCGTGCAGTGTTAGATTTTGTCTCCATTTACTAGCACCCACTGTAAGTTATGTAGTAATATGGAGGATGTTAGGATAGTGCACTAAAGATCTTTAATTTTCTATCGTCACCGCAGTGTGAACACCCAAGGGCAGGGAGTTTATCTTATTTACTGTATACATAAATGGTTTGTTAGTATTAACTAGCTAAAATGAATAAAATAAATCACAAAAATCATGTTAACAATGGAGTGATAAACAAAGCAGATCACTATTAATCTCATTTAAATTCCCCTCATAACGCACATAAGCAAACCATGTTCTTCTGTAGTGCCTGGAGTACATATCCCTTAAGAGCTCCTTTAATTTATTCTGTAGAAGAATGTGATGATGCTGCTGAACTTAAAAGAGAGCGCTTGAAAACAAGAGTAATAGATGGAGAGCTTAAGGCTTACATTTTTATGAAAGAGCTGAAAATTAGAGAGTTACAATAGAGAACTATGCATGCCTCTGTCCACAAAGCTTCTATGTATGGCAGAGATCTGAAAACATTTCATTACAGGGTCAGATAATTCAGGTTTGAGGGTCACAAGGTGTCTGTCGCTTTTTAGTACTTTTCACCAGTGTCCTTCCTTTTGTTTTCAACAACCCTCTAAAAGTGTTATAAGCATTTTTAAGTCAAAGGTTATAGAGAAAATCATCCATGTCCTTACTTTCCCTGGCAGAATTTGTAGACTGCCTATATTTTCCCTATCTCTAGCATAGAAGATTGCCACTTTTATAGTGAAAATTTGAACATCTTGTCTTTTCTGCACTGCAGAAGAAAATGGCCTGAAGCTTATGATGCAGTGTGTGTGTGGGGGGGTGCGTGGGCACATGCGAATGCATGTGTACATGTGTGAAAGGACATATACACATGTGTCCACATGCATGTGGAGGTGAGAGGACAATCCTAGTGTCATTCCTCAGGTGCAAGCCATTTTTGCTTTTTTGAGAAAGGGTCTGCCATTGGCCTGGCTGTAGTGCCAGAGTCCCCAGGGATCAAGCTTTCTCTACTTCGGCAGTGCTGGAATTACAAGTGTGTGCCACCACATCTAGATGCTGCCATTGCTGCCACTGCAGTTTCTCCCCCTGCCTCCCCTTCCTCCCCCCTCCTCCTCCCTCTCCCCCTCCTTGTCCCTTTCCCCTTCTTCCTCCCCCTTCCCTCCTCCTTCTCCTGCTTCTCCCCCTCATCCTCCCCTTCCCTCTCCTCCTCCTCCTGCTCATCCCCCTCTCCCTCCCCCCTCCTCCTCCTCCTCTCCTCTTCCTCCTCCTCCTTGTCCTCATCCTCCTCTTTCTCCTCCTTCTTCATGTCAAGATAAGATGTGTGTGTAAAAAACCCTTTTCCTCAAAAAAAAAACTTTTCTCTCCTCCTCCTCCTCCTCCTCCTCCTCCTCTTCCTCCTATTCCTCATTTTAAAATGTTCTGAGGACTGAACATGAAGCCAGGTCCTCATGCTAACAATCCCTTTATTGCCTGAAACATCTCAGTTGTATCATCTAGCTTTTCATTTGACATTCTATAGCAGCAAAAAAGCAATTGCCATTCTATTTCAAGTCATTGTGGAAATAGTGTTTCAGTCATGGAGCTCTATAAGTCAAACAGTCTCACATTCTGTATTTAAACGGAAAGAGAGGAAGAAGACAGTCAAGACAATGAGATCAGAAAATGAAACCGACCATGTTACAGATATGTTTGCAGATGGCATGAGCAATCTGTAAGAAATGATCTTACCAATAAGACCTGATATATGACAAAAACATAAATCCTCATTACATAGAACATTAAAAATACCTGTAAATGTAAAATGACTGCAGAAAAGAACATTTTCCTCTCTGTCCAAATGAGTTCACTGAGCTGTCCTCTAGGGGGTCTCACTCTTGAAGCTGACTGTGGAAGAAACTATTCCTTGTCCACACTGTGATGGTTTTTATTTACACTCTGTGTCATAGGAGTAAGCACTTTAAAACAAGGCAATGTTCCTTATCTTTGTTCCATCTGGAACATCAGGAGATCACTCTCCAAATGGTATATGATTAATAGCTTTTTATAAAAGAAAACACAAGGGGGTGATGAGTTGATTTAGCAGGTAACAGTACTTGCTGTGTAACCTTGATAACATGAGTTTGATCCTTGTAACCCACATTAAAAAAATAGCTAGATGCAGTAGCATGTACCAGTAACCCCAACACTCCTAATGGCACTGTGCAAGGCAGAGAAGGGGAATGACAGAGAAGATCCAGGGTCAGCTAGCTTGAAGTACTCAGCACTGCACAAACAAGAGAGATGCCCTGCCACAAAGTAAAACAAGGTTGATGGAGAGAAGCTACTCAAAAAAGTTGTACTTTGACGTCCTCATGTAAATTGTGAAAAGAGGGAAAAAATTATAAAAATAAAATAATCAAAATAAAATACAATGTTTTATATTCAAACTAAATAAACAGGTGACTGTTTTGGCTTATAGATTGAATTGCCCATTTGCATACTTTTCACATTTGCATCTTAAAGGCCTCAGACACCAACTCACTAAAAATCACTTAAACAAAACTCCCTATTGTCTGAATGCCTTTAAGCATTCAAGGCACCTGTATGTTTCACCTAGAGAATAGACAGTCTCTTGGAGAATGTTATTTTTCAAGAAACACTGCAAAATGATTCTAAAATAACCCCTTAAATTTGGGGCGGGGGGAAGATAGAAATGTCTAATAGAAAAAAAAAGAACTACACATTGAATAAAAAAAATAAAGTGGCTGAGCAGAAATCAATCTCTCTCTCTCTCTCTCTCTTTTTCCTTTTTGATAGCTAAAATTGCTAAAGTGGTTAAGGTAGCATATCATTTTTCTTTTTGAAGAATTTTGTCCAGTTTGACAAGTAAATAAATGTTTAACTCTCTCCCTCCTTTGATTGCTACAGAAACAAGAAGAAATGGAAAATAACTGCGGCGTGTTTACGACATATTAGTTTCTTTCTCTACATGAAGCACACAATGAGAGCACTTTATGGATGAATTGTGCCTTCGATTGAATAGAGAATGGTGGACTGACTTTGGTTTTGTGGAATTGGATAATTTGTCACAGTTTCTGCCTCTAGAAAAATGACAACCCAAAGGAAAACTAGTGGAAAGCCTTTAAAAAAAAGTGATAAAATACAAGACTGATATTTTTGGTTCATACAAGTATTTTAAATTAAATAATTTAACAAGAAAATTACTAAGTTAACAGGAAGGCTATTATCATCAGTAAATGTTCACAGTTTCAGACTCCAGCACACCATCCTTCATCCTACAAGTAGTATTTTTACCAACAAAATCACTTTTATATTGGTTTGTGGTCATCACACTTTTGCATCTCCACCTATTCCTTATTATTCAGTGTTATTATTTGTTACCACCTTTCTTTTGCATATATTAGTTGTACAAAATAATGAATGATATTGTGACATTTTTATACATGTCAATATTGTACTTTGATTATCATATTCATCAAATGCTGTTTGAGTAAGGTGGAAAGTGATAGAGTATTCTCCTCTTGCTTCCACATGAGCCCACATAGACACATGTACCACACACACAGAAACATACCACACATCCACACACACACACAATTATGCTCTGTATATGACATATAAATATATAACTCCCAAAGTGTTTTCCTCTCACTACGTGTATCTTTAATATGCCAACACAGGTGAACAAGAATGCCTAAATGATAATCACACCCACAACTGTAGCTGAAGTTAGAAGAGATAGCTTCTCAAACATGAGTAGAGGAGGGTAGTCAACTGAAACCCACTCGTCTAAATGCAGCAGCATGTACAGGCCAAAAATGTTTAGACTGATTGGCACAGAGCTGTAAGAAATAGAATATATTTTCCTCATCCATCACACAAGTTATGGCTGACATCTGTATAACAAAAGCCACCTTAATAAAAGAGAAGCAAAATGCATATATTTACCAAAGTGTTGTGTGACAATGGGAGTCTCCAGAAATGAAACTCAAGATTAACATATGATGAAAGATGTGGGTAATTATGCAAACAAGTGATTAGACACACAGTGTATAAAATAATAACATACAGATGAAGGAGAGCTCTGGAAAACCCATTTGTTAAGATTGTTTCTGGTCTTTTCAGATAGCACACACGCTCAATAGGGACAGAGCAGGACACTTGGGGGTCTAAACACATCCTACTCTCAGGAGAGGTAGGTCAGAGGAGCTGGTCTCTAAGTCCTGTTGTTTGCCTTTATGGGCATGAATTTTGTTTTCTATTGCCTCCCTTGGGGACTGAGAGAGAAGAGCATAGGGAAAAAATAGAGGAAGATCAGGAATCCAAGAGTAGGAGCACCACTCTGTAATTCCAACATGTGGAAGGTGGAGACAAAAGGATTTGCATTGGAGAACAGCCTGTGTTACACAGGAAGCCCCTATGTCCAAATAAGCAAAAAATGAGCAAATTAATCAGAGAGATGCTAAGGTCCATTCATACTTTGGACATGTTATTATAAGCCTTATGGGTTAAAAACATAATACTGACTAAAAGTGTAGAAAAAATATTTAACAGCTTTATTTTCCAAAGATTAAATTGAAAGTGATGCCAAACTTTGCACTGACATTTTTTCTTTCTTAGGCAATTGTGACGTTCTATGATGATATATTAGTATAAAGCCTTTCTACTTCCTGAAGTCCAAAACCTTGAGTTCTATTAAGTTACACACTTAAAAGGTCCAGTTCTAGAGATATAAATTTCTATATTTGTTAAGGGACCCTGGGAAATAATTTTCCTCACAGTACAGAAGGTTGTACTAGAGTCTCCCAGACCTGCAACTGGGGAAATTAAAGGGAACATAATTTCCCTCTATTCAGTTGAGATAAAAAGATGTTATTCATAATTTGATGGTTGGTCTTTGAAATTTTCTTGGTCTCTGACTTATATACTAATTCAAACTGATTAAACATATATAAATCTTAAAGAAACAACTGATATTCAACAATTTCTTCAATAGTCTTTGCCTAAAATTTTTGTCTAATTTCTCATAATATAATTAACCTGGGTCATTTAATTCCTCTGAAGATTAAAATTACTTTTGGTATATCCACCAAATAATGGCTATATTTAGGATACACACTCTAAACAGGGTTTTGTTGAGATTTGCAAAGTATCTTTTCATATACATTGATTGTATGCATTAAACTAACCACTTGTACTCTAAATAATGCCAATGGAAGTTCTTAAAAATGTTAACTTTCAGCCCTCTCTTCCACAATGGTCCTTGAGCCCTGAGTGGGTGAGGTTTAGCTCAGTTAAAAAACTGTTAACTTAGTTAATCAACAATGATCTATGTTCTTTCACTGGGAAAAAGTTTCATTATGATTTATCATTTCATCCCAAATCAAGTGGCACAGCTGCGTAAGAAGCATCCAATATGGCAGACTAAACATAGGTTGTATTTTGACAATAGTACCAAGAGGTTTACTTTGTAGGAAACCTTTGGATCATTCTCCTGTATGCTGTTCATCTCAAGTTTTCAGGTTATATAAACAAATTTTCTTCTAAAGGAGCAATAGGCTCTGAGGTCTTGGGAAGGTGCTTTGTATCTGTTAAGTTATATGCAATATTTGTGCTTCTGCTATTATAAGGCTAGATCAAAACCAGTGACAATGAGTCCATTTCCCAAATCTGCTTAATGACAGCTGCATTGTTATTTAAACCTGTGGTTCTTCGTTTAAGCTCCGACTTTGCAATAAAGATGTTCTTATCTATCATTCTTCTAAATCAAAAATTGATTTATAAAATCCTACAACATCTGGTTAAAGTTTCCAGGCTGGGCATAATTTTGCATGAGAGAGCAGCAGGGGAGCGGGATAAATAGGAGTAAGTATAATGACAAACGTGTGAAGTATCATAATCAAGCCCTTTATTTTGTATGTGAACTTTAAATCTCAAAAGTATATTGTAAGATAAATGTTAGATTAATTTAAACGTTTTAAAATGATTAATTTATTCTATGTGTGTTTGTTTGAATCTGTGCACCATATGCCCCCAGGTACCTGAAGAGGCCATAAGAGGGTGTCTAATACCCTTGAACTGTAATTACAGACACTTGTGTGCTGCCTGATGGAGGTGCTAAGAACCAAACCCAGGTTCTCTGCAAGAGAGGCCAGGAAGTTTAAATCTTTTACTACCTATAATTGAATATATGAAACCTTAACACTTCATAACTAAGTGATGACCTGTGATCAAGATGTCTTAGAAATGATATTGGAACATTTTTCTTTTCAGAGTTATGAAGTGTGGTTTTCTAAATATTTAAATTGCACTTTTGCTGAACATGCAATATTTATATTTTCCTTGTGAGCAAAGCCTGTTTTCTTCTTTCTTGACAGGATAAGAAAATAAATAAACTATTCTAATTGGAGTTAGAAGCTAATAATTTTTAAAAGTTAGTTTTGGAATATGATTTCAAGTGGGTTTTCCCTAGAAAATAATGAGTTACAGTCTCTCAGAAGCTTAGAAACCAAAGGGCAGAATTCTGAAAGCAAAAGCAGCATGTGAACTTGCCTAAAAACATTCAGCTATCTCTCATTATTGACAAACTAATTCTGTTGTGTACCAGTGCCTGAAATTTTAGTAAAAGACTTGAGGAAGCTTAAAGCCTGATGATTAAAACAGCTAAGACTCTCCTACGTATTTGTAAGATGGTAATCTGAATCATTTGATTTAGGAATTTGGGATTACAATGCTTCTTCCCACAGTCCAGATTTTACAGGCAAATTTCTATTACATGAAACACACGTGTCAAATCACATTCATGTTAAAAAATATACACTATTTAGGAGCCAGACCTTGGTGGTAGTCCAAATGATAAAGGTCTAGGGCTTCTCTTGTCTTCAGAAAGTAGGAGAGTTTCATAAAGCAGGTTTTATGCAACACATTTAAGTGAAAGGTAAAATAATGACTCATGCAGATATGAAAATGAACATGTTAAAAGTTTTGACTTTATTCATATGATTTGAGATAAATGTTTCAATGTAAAAGCCAAAATAAACAACAAAAAATATGGACTAAAGGATGTGAACATAAGTCCTTTTCCATAAAAAGAAATCTAGTTACATCAGAACTAGACAGAGAAAAAAATGTAACTATCAGTTACTAATTTGCATTATAGAGAGCTAGATATCTAATAACAAGGTAGAGTCACAAAGGGAAGAAGTATAGTGTTCTATAGTATATATTTTTCAACCCATGATGCTAAATAAATAATACAAACAGATTTATCTTACAGTAATTGACATCCATGGTCAAGGGGATGCTGTAGCCTATTTGTCTTGCATGAGAGAAAATTGTAGTATTTTATAAAATCAAACTGAAGTTTTTAAAATAGAAAATAAATATTTATTGTTTAAGAAAATCATTGACAAAGGACAAATAGATAAAAATCAGTATTTGATGACATTGTTGAAACAATAAATCAGTGTTGGTCCCATTGTGTAAAGACTAGTACTCTAGACTATGAATTAATAAATCAACCATCCTTGAAAACTATCCTACCTTTGGACCACTGTTTATGTGAAATAATGGTAATTATTGTTTATGGTATATCCATTTTAAATATGGACTACCTATTTAATATTACCCAAGAATACTGTTGACTGTTGGCATAATAACTGATAGAATTAATGGTGAAGATCATATCTTTCACCAAAATGAGTGAATATATTTTAATTACAGTTTCCAACATTTGTGTTTATATTTAAATTAATTGAGGCTAGTTCATTTTGCAATCTATACTCTTAGTTATCTTTCTCTTCAAAAATGCTTATTGAATTATTGCTATTTCATACAATATATTTTGATGGTGTTCAGATCCCCTCCTCTATCCCCACCTTCCATTATTGTCACCTACCAACTTAATGTACTCCATTAAGTATATAATACGGTCCATAGAGTCTAATTTGTGTCCCCAGATGTCTTTCACTGTGGGTCCATCCAATGGAAGCTGGTTAACCTACCAAGGTCACACCCTTGAAAGAGATTTACTCTTCACACCCCAGTAACCATTGATTGCCAATAGTTCCTTAGGTAGGGTTGAGGTTTCTTACCCATTTCCTCATGACTTCCTGGGATTTTGTCTAATTTGAACTTGCATGGGACTTGTACTCGCTGTCACTGTTGAGTTCACATGAGCAACCAGCCAAATATATGGAAAACTCAGTTTCCTTGTGGTCATCCAACTCCTCTGGCTCTTGTGCTCTTTCTGCCCCCTATTCTGCAATGGTCCCTCAGCCTTGGAAGGCTGAAGTTTGTTAAGGGGATCCTATTCAAGGGTAAGCACCCTACTGCCTCTTGTTCTCTGCATGTTGGCCAGTTGTGGACCTCTGGGTTAATCACTATCCGCTGCATGCTGAAGCCTCTCTAATGAGAGTTGAGAGATGCAATTACCTCACTCAAGATGATTGTTTCCAGTTCCATTAATTTACTCTGTCAAGTGTGGAGAGCCCACAGATCTAGGATGGAAAAGGGTCCCCAAGTCCTAATGAAGCATCAGCATTAAGATGGTGGGGCACCAGGAAGTCTCCTATTATGTTTTAAGAAAACTAACTATTCTTACCACAGCCTGAAGTTCTCCTCTCTAACCCCCTATTCTCTCCTATTCTGGATGAGCTCAACATTCCCTTTCAGGTTAAACTCCAGCCTAGGAATCTGTATTTTTCTCACCAATCACTTACTCTAACTCTAAAACACTGCAATCTATATCCTAATCTTGTCTATTTTCATCTCTACTATTTAAATCCTAGTATGAAGAACAGGATCCCTCCTTGCCCCTTTTTCTTCTCTTCCTATCTGGATAGTGTCTCAGAAGTTCCAAGCTTCATCTTGCACCTCCCTAAAATCCACTCTTCAAAAATCAGTCTACTTAATTGATAAAAAGTTGTCTCAGGTTATATCCTACCACTATATCCGTGAGATATACCAGGATTCACAATGACACATAGATCCATTACTGTGTACTCTAAGTCCCCCCAAATCTGTCCATCCCTATGTCCCTCACTTTAACATATTATATTATATTTCAATAGTATATTGCTCCCTATTCTCCTTCCTCTGCACTCTTGAATTCCTTATCTTTTGCATGCACTAGCATTGTTCTTGTCTTTGCTTAAGTGTTTTGGTTCCCTCTTACCATAGACATTTGTAGTCTGGCATCTGGCTTCTTGTATTGTCATCTACAGGTGGCTTCCTCAACCTGCTTGACTCATTCAATTCACACAGTGCTCCAGAATATATTTACCATGTGTTCTAAGATATGTTACTTTTTAAAGAGTAACTTACTACTGAATATAAAAACGTTTAATTTAGTATCACCCTTCTCCCCTGTTCTAACATGCAAATTACCTAAGATCAGCAATCTCTGTCTGGATATTAGTTTCATATCAGCACAGAAAATGCTCTAATATTACTGACACCACTAAACATCAGTTGAATAAATGAAGAGCATTCTTTCCTCAAGTAAATAATAATTTATATTTTCTTGGTGAGAAATTTCTATAATTTATGAAAAAAGTTACTTTTACTGAGGGGAGTTGGATTTTCAAAGCAGAAATTTGGCCTGATATCGATATCAGATCTGGGCTCCATCCTAGGAAGTGGTCTTTAAAGCAATTTAAAGAATGGTTGGTTACTTCAATAATATTTGTGCCACTATTGCACCAGCGGGAATATCTGTTTATATTGCCAGGCCAGTTATTATTGTAGTTCACACAATCCACAGCTGAGTAAGGATGACAATCAATGCATCTCATAGAGACTCACAACTGGACAATGTGCCAAGAACAAGAGGCTTCAGAGTGTTTATCCCTGAATCCACCTATATCAGACTTCTGCTCCCAAAGGCATAGGAATCATTGAGGAAAAGAGGGTGGAAAGAGTGTAAGAGGCAGGAGAGGTGGATGACCACAAGGAAATAGATTTCTCCAGAAGCTTATCACTTACTCATATGAATTCAGAGCAACATTGACAATATGCCTAAGTCCCATGCAAACTCAAACCAACAAGAAATCCCAGCATAGACATGAAGAAATGGGTAAGAGACTCCAATCTTACCTAAGGATACCGGCAACAGATGGCTGCTGGGAGGGGGAGAGAGAATTTCTTTCAAGCATGGGACTTTTGGTAGGTTAACCAGTCTCCAGTGAATGGATCCATACTGAAGGAGATTTGGAGATGCAAATTCACAAATTAGACTATATGGACCTTATTATACATTATATATATACATATATAGGGATCTAAATACAAGCAAATTATACTGTATGAAAATCTCAAAAGTTCAATTTAAAAAACCCAGACTCCTGGAAGGCCTGCAGGTAATATTAGATGAATTTTGGAAAAATAGTCCTCTGTCCAACATGAGATTTAGGGCTAATGGAGAAAAACTGTCAATTGTTTTTTCTTAACTTTTCCAGCATCCCTTGTTTAAAATGCTTTTCAAGGATATTTACCATAACTGGTCTCACAAGCCTTCCTTTTTATATTAAACAGTGATAATTCTTAAATATTTCTTTTTATTTTCATGTATATGTATGTATATGCATGTGAATGTGGTATGGATGCCTTTCGAGTGCAGAAGAGGGTATTAGATCTCCTGAAGCTCAAGCTATAGGCAGTTGTAGGCCACATGAAGTATGTGCTGGGAACTGAACTCAGATCCTCTGGAAGAGCAGCAAGCAGTCTTAAACATGGAGCCACCTCTCCATCCCTGAGTGATTCTTCAAAACTTTATTTAAAGGAAGTCTTTGATACTTAATAATTTCTCTTTCTTTCTATGGTGCCTGTGTACACACACACACACACACACACACACACACACACAGAGACACACACAGAGACACACACACAAACACACACACATACACACACACGCATAGAGAAACAGACACTCATACAGACACAGACACACACACACAGACACACACACACAGAGACACACACATACACAGACACACACACAGAGACACACACACAGAGACACATACAGACACACACACACACAAAGACACACACATACACACACACGCATAGAGAAACAGACACTCATACAGACACAGACACAAAATGACACACAAAATGTGTGTTATTAGACTTTTACGTGTTCTAATCCTGTTAATCTGTCTTTTTTTCAGGAATCAGTCTTACCTAAGAGTTATGAAGGATAGAGGAAAATTATTTCTTTCTCACTTGTCTTAATTGTTTCATTTGTAAACTGAAATGACTGCATGTTATTTTGTCTTTTGGAAAGTGAGTTGATGTCTGCAAAGCACTTGTCATAAGCTTGTTGCAGAAGTTAGTTGTCATTATAAACACGTGTTGAGCTTTTAGTATCGTGCTTAACACCTGACAATTATTCAGTCAGTGGAAACTATTTTTACACAAAGTCAGGAATTTGCATTACTAAAAACAAAGAAAAATACGGATTATGGCAGGGCAGAATCTCATAAATAAGGTTGGAAGTCTTGCTGTGGCAAAAATAAACATTTGCTTAGTGATAACAGGCTGAAGGGAAATCTGTCGGTCAATGAGGAAGATGGAAAGATGAGGAAAATCATGATGTTTTTTCAGTTGACCCATGAATTATTTCAGTAAATTATGTGCCATTTTATCTAGAATCATAACTTGAAAATAACTGAACACCCCTCACATATGTAGGAGGTTGACTTATTGAATTAGTGCAAATGAGCTACATAGTTTCCTGGCACAATATTCCTCTCTGTAGATGGATGCTGTGCATATTTTCAAATCCCATTGCAGAACTGAATCTAAACAGCAGAAATCTTACACATTATTTATTCCTAATGTAATGTATTTTACTAAAATAAATAACAAAGTAAATTTTCTTATACATATCAATATTGTGTGGTGCCAGAAGAGAGGCATTGTGATATGACAGTCATCATCATGACAGACTGTATAAGAAAATCAACATGAGAGGGTGAAGATTTATTTGTTGAGAGTTTTGAGGTTTTAATCGATGGTTATTTTGTTTAGGTACCCATGGTGAGGCTGAATATTATGGCTGAAATCCATAGTGATGTTAATTTGTTCATCTCAAGGCAGCTAAAAAGTGGAGAAAGCCAGGAAGAGTCAAGGGACAAGGCATGCCTTGTGAAGATAAATGCCACGTGACCTACTTCCTCCAACTAGCTCCCAGCTCTGAAAATTTCTACCACTTCTTCTCAAAGTAGTAACCCCTAGGGGTGAAACCTTCAACATAGGAGTCTGTGAGGGACATTTCATATTCAAA
The DNA here is from genome assembly GCF_000622305.1 of Nannospalax galili. Classification (NCBI taxonomy): domain Eukaryota; kingdom Metazoa; phylum Chordata; class Mammalia; order Rodentia; family Spalacidae; genus Nannospalax; species Nannospalax galili. The sequence goes on along the minus strand of NW_008357033.1, from coordinate 649,802 downwards.
ACATGTATTTTTAGACAGGTTGTTAAATGAGGAAATGAAGGAAGAGAGGGAAAGAGGGAGGGAGAGAGAGAATGAATATAAACGAAGAATATAAGCAGCATTAAACAAAACTCATAAAATTAGTTTAGACTCAGCTCTTGCACTCAGAAAAATAGGAATTACTCACCATAAAATTCCATCCATCAATTCTAAACTAAGGTGTTTATCTGACCATCCAAGAAGTCAGGAGAAATAGCGTGATTTTCAAACAGGTGGATGATAGCAAACATAATGAACTTTATTCTCCACTAATCTTTACAAGGAAAATGACTCAGAAATAACCAATCCATCTTTTGTTCATTGCTCAGAATTGTTTAGCCTGTTTTCTGCACCCAAAGATTATATTCTCTTCTAAGCTCTTCAGAGCACCAGCATTGTGTATGACTCTAGATGTGCTAATACAGGTCAGTTCTGATGGTTAACTTTGTTGCAGTTCTGTGTTTTGACAGCAAGAATACAAAGCTCTTATCTCTCTGTTACAAGGGGAAAGCTTGTGTTCCTCTAAGGCATACTTGAGATGTAGGTTCAGCCTCAACTCTGATCAGTGACCAAGTGACCCAGCTTTCTCGGTCAAAAAGACTCTTGAGTGTTTTAGAGTCAACTTCTTCCTTGCACAGAGCATGAGCCAGACTCCCCTTAAGTATTTCCCATATATACGTGTTACCTGTTGTGTTGTCAAAGCTTGTGTATCTGCATTATTGTGCATCTCACAATAATAACTCAGAATTCTTACGTCCAAGATACACATTTTCAACCATACTATTCTGATTTCCTGCAGTCATATTTTGAGGTGGCATATATAGTACTCTGCTATAAGGATAATATTCTAGAACACACCAGCATTCACAGAACTAGTAAACAATGAAGTTCTGTAAAGTTTCATGAAAGTTGTGGAGAAAACAGCTCAGTTGGTAAAGTGCTTCTTCCCCTTCCAGATGAGAAGCCGTGTTCTCTCCCTAGTACAATAAAAAGCTGAGCATGATAGTCCACGATTCTAATTGCAGTGCTCAGTAGGAGGAAATAGGCAGATTCCTGAGGCTCACTGGTTAAGCAGCCTAGCCTAATTAGCAAACTCCAGATTCCAGTGAGAGACTCTATATCAAAACACAAAGTGGGTGAGTCCTGATAAATGATGTCAGAGCTTGACCCTGGGCTTCCACATGGGCACATTACCATGTACTACCCCACAGAATGTGCCCAACACCCCCCATTCACACATCCATCTATCTATATCATCTATCTATCTATCTATCTATCTATCTATCTATCTATCTATCTATCTA
>NW_008357033.1:642030-648398 GCF_000622305.1 Nannospalax galili | reverse complement strand
TATCTATCTATCTATCTATCTATCTATCTATCTATCATCTATCATCATCTCCAAAATCTTATTATGAATCTTAAAAGTAGATATTGGCTTCAATATAAAAATATTAATAGTCCCCTCAGTAACAAGGCTCCTAATGATATCACAAGGGAAACTAGAGTTAGAATAAGTAAAGATTATTAATAATCAAATAATATCAAATAGCAGAGTTTTTTATTTCCAGCTAATTATTCATTTTAAGGACTATATTCTCAGAGACAATCAGATATGTGGGAACAGGACATACCAGTATCCCTAACATAATTACAGGCTCTGGGTGACAAATGTCTCCTAACGCCCTGGAAACATTTCCCTGCTCCAATATGAAGGACTGTCAGCATCTAAGACATCTGTTCTGCAATGTGTCTGTATTCTCTTTGGGGACTTTTTTTTTAAATGTGTATGAGTGTATGTCTGCATGCATGTAAGTGTAGTTATTTTATGAATGCCCATGGAGCTCAGAAGAGGATGTTGAATCCCTTGGAACTGGTGTTACAGATGGTTTTTAGCTGCCATGTGGGTGATAGGAATTGATCCCGGGTCCTCTGTAAGTGCAGCCAGTGCTCTTAAACCCTGAGCCAACTTTGCGATCTCTCTTCTGGGACTTTGTCATAGAAAAACAATCTTACCAAGAGTTCTTTGAACTGAAAGCCAAGGGTATCCAGGGTCCCCAAGAAGTAAAAATATCACAAATTCATCAAATGCTTATTTTTTGTTTTACTTCTTTTTTGTATGTTTTTAATTGAATTTTTGTGTATTTCATACAAAACATCTCAATCATCTTTATATTCCCTCCCCAATCTATTCACGTCCATACCCCTGCCTCACCAGATTTCATGGATTATGTGATTTACACTAAGGCCTATCAAGTTAAGTGACATATCTCAATGCAAGTTCATCCACTTGGTTCTAGTTACCCTATATAGAGTAACTCCTATCTCCATCACTCAGAAGTAATCATTACAGCTACCAAAATTCTTCAGCTAAGATTGGGGCATGCTGCCCATTTCCCCAGTTCTATGCTAGGTTTTTGTCTGCTTGAGTTTTGTGGGTCTTGAGCTGACACTTCCTGTGGTTTCATATGAGCATGGTCCCAGGAGCCTGAAAAACACTCTTTCATTTACCCATGTACCTTCTCCTCTGGCTCTTACAGTCTTGCCACACTGTCTTCTGAGTCCCAGGTGGGTGAAGCTTAGTATATGAGTCCTGTCTGGGGACTCTTATTCTCTATGCTTTTGCTATTTTTGGCCTTTTGTAATCATTGCCCTCTGTTGCATGAGCAAACTCCATTGATGAGAGTTGAGAGATGCACTAATATTCTCTCTACCCCTTGTTCTATGTTTCTTATGCATTTAAAGGTTCTATTGTAGATGTCTCACATAGGGTTGGGTATCTCACAGACACTCTCTGTTTTTGATCAGTTATGGAGCTTTGTAATAGTCTCCACATGTTGTAAAAGACACTTCATTGATGAGTGGTGACTGACATACTTATCTGTAAATATAAGGATACATATTTAGCATATAGTAAGAAGTTATATATGTCTAGGGATATAACAGCCTTAGGGTTTTCTCTAAGCTCTATGACCTCTCCAGTAATGTGTGCTTGGCTATGTTTATAGTACCACATATAAGTTCCCTCCCATTGAGAGAACTTTAAGCCCAATTAGGTAGCTGTTGATTACCACTGTGCTAAAAGTGCCACTACTGCACCAATATTGTTTGCTGTGCCAGTCATTGTTGTGGTTATTAGTTCTTAAAGCTGGGGTTAGAATCCTCTTCCCTAAAGACTACCTTTCATAGTTTTGAATGACACTGTGCAAGCTGCTAAAGGAGAAAAATCTGTTGAGCAATAGCCCAAACTAAATTCAAATTGCTTATTTTATAGTTCATAGTTTTGAATGACACTGTGCAAGCTGTTAAGGGAGAAAAATCTGTTGAGCAATAGCCCAACCTCAATTCAAATTGCTTATTTTAAATTTGTCTTGTTAGTATCTACTACTGTAGGACAAAGTACTTGAGGAAGTTAATGTAAATGGGGAAGGGTTTGTTAAGGCTCTTGGTTTCAGATACTTCAGCCTGTGGTTCAGTGCCTACATTGTTTATGAGCCTGTAATGAAATGGAACCTAATGGTAGGGAACATGTGATAAAGAGCAAAAAAGATACTCATCTCATGGTGGCTAAGAAGAAGACAGGAAGAAGAAGGAGAAGGAGGAAGAGGAGGAGGAAGAAGAGGAGGATGAGGAGGAAGTGGAGGAAGAAGAAGAGGAAGGAGGAGGAAGAGGAAGGAGGAGGAGGAAAAGGAGAAGTCGGAAAAAGGAGGAGGAAGAACAGCATCAGAATCAGCAGCAGCTACGGACAAAATTTACTCTTTGGATGCACAACCCCACTGACACACTTTCTTAACTGGGTTTAACCTCTAAAAGTTTCCTTCATCTCCAACAGTCCAGTACACTATGAATCCATCCTAAATAGATGAATCCATTTTATTAAGTCAGAGCCCTCATGATCTAGACACCCACTTCTGAACACTGCTACACTAGGGTCTAAACCTTCAACAAATGAATTTTGGAGATATTTCAGAGATTAACCACTGCATTTCTTTTTTTCCTTAAAGATAAAAGAACTCTTGGAATTAGGAAAACAAGGTATCTTGTTTTCTTATCTGCAGCGATATTCACAAGCCATAGCACCTTAAAATTATGATACAAGGCTCATAAGACATTTTGCCAACAATACAAAGAGAATGCATTCAGACATAATTATGCATTTTATTATTCTAAAGGTGCTTTAGGAAATTTTTGCCGAAAATACGTAGTCCACTGCATTTTATAAAGATGAATGCTGCTGACATGTCCATTTTTTTTGCACAGCACAAATGATCTTGCATTGAGCCACACCTGTGTTAGGCTTCAGATTGGGATATTCTAATGTATGTGTCATCACAGACATTGAATAAGGCTGCAGAAGTAATAATGTCACTCATTATTCTTTGATGGATATACTGATTAGTAACATGAGAGCATCTCCATCCACTTATGGGAAATATATGTGGCATGTCTGTGAGGGAACTGTCAGTTTAAGATGGGAAGAGCCAGCCTAACTGTGGACAGTAACATTCCATGGGCTAGAGGTTCCAGAATGGCAACACAGGACAAAGTAAGCGGAGGATTGGCATTCAGCTCTCTGCTTCCTGACTATGGTTGCCATGTGAACAGCCATCTTGGGCTCCTGTTATTATGGTGACCTCTATCCTCAAACTATGAGCCAAAAATAAACACTTCCTTCCTTAAGTGGCTTCTGTCAGTTATTTTGTCCCAGCAATGAAGAAAGTAATGAAATACAACCACTTGCTGTATTAACTATGATTATAAAGCAATTCTCTAGTCTCCTTTCTAAAATAAGACCCAATGGGACTGGAGAGATGGCTCAGCAGTTAAGAACACTGGCTGTTCTTGCAGAAGACCTGGATTTGAATCCCAGCACCCACATGGGAGCTAACAACTGTCTGTAACTCAAGTTCCAGGGGATCCAACACCATCTTTTGTCCTTTGTGGGCATTGCGTGACCCAGGTGCACTTACCTACGTGCAGGTAATACACGCATACACATAAAAATAATAAATAAAAAAATAAAATAAGACCCAGCACCCTTTTGTGACAGGTGTCCTGCTCCTACATTGGGAAGATGGATTATTTCACAGAGAAGTCAAGGCTGCATGAATCCATCTTGTTGGATTTCCACCAGGTTATCATTAGCTCAAACCCCTTCCTTTGTCTAAACATGTTTATGTGATCCTGTTCATTCTTCGTTGAACATAAGCACAAAGATACATAATTTCCCTTGGATGACTGGATGTCTATTTCTAAAGACACTTAACTTTCAAGTAAAAATTTTAAGCTTTTTCTTTGTTCATCTAACTATACATATTTCATTCATAATGTGTATATGAAGAAAAAATACTACTTTTCCTCTGCTCAATTTCCTTGGGTTGGATCAAGCAACCTGACTCTACAGATTGATGAAATTCTATGCTCTGTGGATATGGTCTCAAATTTAGACTTCACAAATTATATCTTGTCAAACATTGACTTCAAACAAGCATGAGGTCATTAATTTCAACCCCATTCTGAATACATATTTAAAATTATGAGTAACTATGATGCAGCCTTGACATTAATGTCAATTTTATGTGATTTCTGCTCACTATTATGTATATGAATGTGTAAGAGTATGTGCACGTGTCCACACATACATTTTGTATATTTTCTTATGTCAGCAAGGCCTTAAATTGCTACATGATCTGGAAACAACTCTGTTTCCTCTGCATATATTTTTATAAAAAGACCAGGTGACAACCATTTTTCTGTTATAATTTTATAAAAACTGCTTTTTCCTGTCAAAGATTGTATCTCCTTACTGCACTGTTGAATGTATCTATTATCTTAAACATTTCTCAGTCTGTCACTGTACCTTGTCTACATTTTTTTCTGAATTTTAACACTACACACAGAGTGTGTACTTATAAGAAACAAAAGCACAACAGAAAGCCAAACAGACTTATTAAGATGTAGATGCTAATAAACAATCAGTTATCGTTATTTAAGAAATACTGATAGGAAAAATTAAACTAATAGGATCTTTGATTCCCATCAACTCCCCAAGAGCAAAAGGACTTAGTATCCATTTCAAACTTCTGATAAACTTTCTTCTTACATTCTTCATTCAGCTTTGTGATGAAAATGTTAGGCAAGTCTTTAAATCTCATAGATTGCCATCATGCCATTTCAACAATGAGTCAGGTAAAGAAGTGAACATTCCTTGTGGGTTTAAATCGTTACTAGAAATCAGAAGTGAATTGATTCAAAATGAGTCTCAGAATTTTAAGGACTGGGTATACATTAGAGCAAACCTAATCCATTTTCCACTACATATGAGATAAATGAATCCAAATGATAATCAGCTCTGAGTTTTGATCATTTTACTCTAAATACTGCCCATCTTCTGTTTTTGTCACTGAAACATACTATTTCCATACCTTATTCTATTGAGCTGTATGGAACAACTACATTGAAAAATGCATATTAACAGGATTTGATTTCTTTAGTAGACAGGTTCACAATGAACTTCCTAGGCAACTAAAGGTTCATGAAAAGAAAAGAGAATCTAACACTTATTACCTACTCTCTGTCAGGCTTTGGACTTACCATCCTATGTCCAGTTATATCATTTAAGTACCCAGGATGACTGCAATATGTTAAATGTGTGTGAACACTGTTCTGTTTGAGATTCAGTTGTATAGAGTCTTTTCTAGGTCCAGAAAGAGCAAAATACTTATTAGCCTATGGAGTTGGACAGACAGACTCTGGTCTGAGACTCTGGTTGTCCCAGTCTGCCAAAGACAATGCTGCTCCTGCTTTGCTGAAGAAGTTGCTCATCAAATATATCATGAGCCCCTTTCTAGCTGGGGACTGAGAATCTACTGAACCATGTCTTCCAGGGTCTCCACTAGTAAAATGGAGCTCCCGTTCTCAAGTCCAACACTCCAGTGAGTGACTATCTGTTTTCTTTCCCTGTAGGCTCTGCATATGCAGTTCTAACCAACCCAGCATGAGAGTATTTGGAGAAAAACATGTATCTGTTAAACATGTATAGCTTTTTCTTGTCTCCCAAACAATATAGTATTATAACAAATATTTAAACAGCATTCATATTTATTGAATATTATAAGTAACATACAAGTTATTTAAAGTACACTGGAAAAAGGTGCATAAGTTATATGCAAATACTAAACCATTTTATATAAGTGCTCAAACATCCATCTAAACCATTTTATATAAGTGCTCAAACATCCATAGCTTTTGTTATCCTTAAGAAGTTCTGAAACCAGTCCCCCACAGATTCTATGTACAGTTTGCAAAACTAAATTGACACAACTGCAAGGGAGCTTGGGAGAGAGCAGTAGATTCCAAAAGGGCTACAAAGCACAGAATCTCATGAACAAGAAAAACAAGCAGTCAGAATAGACACTTCAAGAGCTAATATAAAGAAATGAAAATTCAAGTGACATTTTTAGTGGGGGAAAGAAGGTGCTGGTGATGAAACCCAGTGCTTTTATGTATGTGAGACAAATATTTTACTATGAAACTATATTCCCAGTCCTCTAGCCTCAAATTTTCAGTCTTACATTTTAGAAATTTTGGGCCTTTACTTTTATAAATGAATTTTAAAAATGTTTATTTATGTTCTAATCCCTGTTATTAAACAGAAAAGTGACCTCATCATGATTATAAGGCACCACAGGGGAGGGAGGAATGGAGGAAGGGAGAAAG
>NW_008357033.1:629380-641976 GCF_000622305.1 Nannospalax galili | reverse complement strand
GGAGGGAGGGAGAGAGAGAAAGAGTTTTGTAAGAAATAGTATTTGGAACACAGAGTTAAAGAATCCATCTTGAAAGGTGGAGAAAATCTCATAATTTATTCACATCTTTTTCTTTTAGAGGATAAAAATGACAGATGAGTAGATCATATAAATGGTGAGGATGAGCTTTAAAGCAGCAGCTATTCCATGTGTCTCCAGTTCTACTTGGGAATGTCAGCCCCAGGTCCTTGTGAGTTTAGTGCTTCTCAGCATGGAATCTAGAAGAATCTGTCAGAGCTGAGCCTATGAGTACACAAGAACCAATAAACAGGGTCCACATGAGGTCCTAGGACAGTAAAGAGATCTTATGTAAAAACAACAGCTATCTGGGGAATAGAGAAATGGCTCAATGGTTAAGAGCACTGCCTGCTCTTGCAGAGGACCTGGTTTGATTCTCAGCACCAACATGGCAACCAGCACCTTCTAACTACAGTTCCAGGGAATCTGAAACAAGTCTTCTGGACTCAGTGGGTACTGCATGACACAGGTGCACTTACATACATGCAGGCAAAACACTCATTTACATAAAAACATAATAATAATAATAAAAACCAAAGGCAATCTGACTGCAATGTGAACTTCAGCTAACCTTCTGCCAATTTTAGATCATCAGTTGTGACAAATACATCCTAAGAATGTAAGATCTTATTGACTGGGGAAGTGATGGAGAGTGCTAATTGGAGTTCACTCTATTACCTACGAAACTTTTCCAAAGTGAGGAAAATATTCCAAAGTATAAAGTTTACCTCCTCTCTGGCTAGCTTTCATAGTGTTGAAAGGTGCTATGCATGCTACCAGAAAAGAAAAGTAATCATCAATCTTACATAGCTGTGAACCCCACAAACTATACTGATGATTCGCCTGGTGTCTCCAATTAGCTAGTTCCTCCAAGTGCAGGGCCTGCCACAGGGGCTACTGGGAGCCATCTTGGAACAGAAGCCTTGAGCAGTGGGAACAGGCAGCTGGGAGCTGCAGCTCAAGGACAGAATGGCCTGACACTTATGGACCTGGAGCGAGATCACAGGCTCCTGAGGTATGAGCAAATGCTAGCAGTGACTTTGGTAGTTGGCGCGGTCTGATATGGTGGGCTCTGAGCCGAGCCACTGGAGGTGCGGGGATAGGCACTGGGTACTCATTCCTTTGTAAGTTAATAAATGCACATAAAATATATGGTTTTTCTGATTTCACAGGAGACCTAGAGGGAATTCAGGTGACACCTGGCAAACTATCCCCTCTAGTGAAATAGTAGCATGGATGCTATGGGAGCAACCAACTACCCTCTAGTTGGTTTAAGGCCCATATCACAAAATGGAACCCATAAATGGAACCCATACCTGGCACTGGTATCAGTACAAAGAACCTGAGGCTAGATAAAGCAGAGGCCCTAGGGGAGAACCTCCACTTATAGTCTACTAAAGAGATGTGGTTTTAAAATGATTCCTAATGACTTGTTTTTATACCCATACATCAGTGCATCTCTCAACATCCATCAGAGAAGCTCTTTCTTGCAGTAGAAGACAGATAGCATGAAGACCCAGACTGGTGAGCTTTCAGAAAATAAGAGACTGTGGAGTGCTCAGTCCAAAAGGGGCACCGATATGAAGCCCTTCCTCTCAAGGCACAGAGAGACTCAGAGTAAAATATTTGATATACATATACATATATATAGTCAGGCAAATAAAAAAGTAAGAAAATTTAGAGCTTCCCAAAGTAAGTATGGTAAAGATCTTTTATTTTTGTCTGCCATGTCACAGAAGAATGACATTTGTGAAATATAATAAAAAGGTTTTCACAATATGAAATTGACATAAAATTCCAAATGCTGACTCTTATCTGTACTATGTACTTTTTAGAAACAAACAAGAGACAACTCTCCATGAATCAAAATTTGAGCACTACATTTTAAATTATGCCGTTAAGGAATGCATTATTTTAGTACATTTAAAAAGGTTTGTAATGCTAGGGAAGAAACCCAGAGCGTAATATGTGCTGAATAATTGCACTATCAATGGGTTACATCCAAAGCCCTATTTTAGCAACTTTAAAGAAAATTTATTTTTATTTTATGTGTATGTGTGCTGTCTGCATGTATAGATTGCACCCATATGTGTAATGCCCACAGAGCCAGATGAAGGTGTTGAGTCCCATGGAACTGAAGTTATGGACACTAGTTAGCCACTATGTGGGTTCTGGGACCCAAAGTCTGGTTCTCTGGAAGACCAGCCAGAGCTCTTAACCACTGCCCCATCCCTCCAGTTCAATATTTTAAAAACATTTAAAAGCTCCAGATGAAATTTTAACTTCTTTTTCCTTCAGAATTGTAACTCTCCAAAGAATAATATATCACTTTTTATGTTTTTTATCTTTCTGTGTATATGTATGTGTGGATGTATGTTTGTGTATGTGTATGTTCACGTATGTGAATGCAGTCAGGCTTGTACCAGAGGACAAGTGGCAAGTGGACAGTAAGCTTCTGGAGATTCATCTGTATCTTCTTCCTACGCCATAGCAAGAGACCTGGGGCTACAACTGGGTGTTGCTTCACCTGGCTTCCCAAAGGTTGTGGGAATCTGAGCTCAAGGTCCTTCACAACTGTATGATAAATGTTAACTCACTGAACCATCTCCTCTTTGAGGGCAATATTCAGCTAAAACAGGAAGAGAAGAGATACCTACAAGAAATCTGTAATATGGGGAAAAACAACTTGAAAAAGGTATTTATTTTATGATTCCTTATCACATTAAGTAAAGTTAATAAAATAATTTCTGGAAATAACATAATTGCACATATTTGTTTATTCATTGCTTTTACTGAAATGAATGCAGTCAAGAAATTGGGTTTTGGGTAGCTGCCATCTATACTAAAATAAGCAGTAATTAAAGTTGTTATTAGTGTTTTTAAGAGCATGCAAATGTTACTAATTAGGCACTGGATGGCTTATGTCTCAGCCCATGCTGCCTGCTTGTTATATTGTATTATGTGGATATTGGCCTGGATGTTGGAAAATGACAAAGACCACCCTCCAAGAGTACTCAAGGAAATGAAGTCTTTGTGTTTCCAGACAGGCTTAATGGAATGAATGAAGAGCCTATTTGTATAGGGTGACTTTAAGCTTTCATAGATGCACCTTACCTCCATGAGGACCATGAGGTGATTTTATTAGCATCCTTATCTTTCATCCTTGAATGAAGAGACTAAACACATCTGGTCTGATTTTCCTATTAAGGAGGGATGTTTATGCCTCCATCCCTGCAACAAAGCTCAGGTTTATACTACACTAGAAAGCCTATGCCAACAGACGATGTTTCTGTTACTGTTCCGCCATTCATTGTTGCATTTGGGGATTTGATCTAAAATTAGCACAATTCACTTTCAGACGGCTTCTAGTTTATTTGCTCAGTGTACGCATGTTATGCATGATTCTCAGTGGAGCCCATAGTGTTTATACCTTCAGGCTTTTGAAGACTCATAAAGATGATTAGAAAAAAATGGCATTTGCATCTTGTCCAATGAATGGCCCTCAGTGATGGCTTCTTAGTGTTCAGATGATTAAATAATAAACTCTTCAGAATGATGAGATGTGTATCTGCATATGACATGGAACTAGTTGGCTGACAAAGGGGCTTTTTCTCTCTGGGTAAGCTCCCTGAATCTAGTTGTCTTGAATATGCAAGAATTATTAATGATTTTATTTGCATTCGATCAACCTAATCTAAGTCTCAGACTCAAAACCCATTAAGCTGGTAGGAAACTACAATGCATGCACTTATTGAGGGTATCCTTTTCCCAGCTTCCCTTCTAATTTAGAATCTTTAAAGGGAAAAGGTTTCCTGTCGGAATGTGCTCTAACAAAGCTGATAGTCTCAGTACACATGTTGCTTTCACAGCACATATCCATCTGAGAATTTGTCCTGAGATGGGAAGCCTTTAGAAGTCTACTCCAGAGGTTTCCTTGTTCCTTAAAAACCCTGTCACCTCTTCACTGTGCATCCTCTAGAACTCCTGTGCTCAACCTGGGTACCTGACATCGTCTTCTCAGAGTACCAATACTTTAGATACAAAATCCAAAAAAGACAAATGCATTACAGGGAAACTCTACAATTGGCTTTGAAATACAAACCTGCCCAAAAGCAAAATTGTGTATCAGGTACTCTGAAACCAATGGCAAGAGTACACGTGATCTTATGTGAAAATGTATTAGAGGAAGCAGAAGAGAGACAATAGATACTTCCATCAGTTAATATCACACATGGGGGTATGGGGCTGTTTTCTTTCTAAAAATATCACTAACTTATGGGATACCTTCTTTTAAATTTAATGAAAAGGATTTCCTTTGGAAAATTATAAAAAGAAACTATGAGATGGAAAATAAAACAAAGGTACTTCTTTATGGTGATCCAGCATCAACAAAGACTAAGGACCGTGGTCCAAAGCCTGTTTGAGTTCGGGTCACACTGGTTTTCAACATTGCAGTTCTAGCATCAGTAACAATTATCTTCATAAATCACAGCATCAACATTTCCATCTTCATTGCTAATTTGACTGTGGTCAAATCATCAATATTACCATCACCATTGCTATTATTACCACCACCACTATTACACTCACAATCAACACTTGATAAACATCACCACCACTGACACCACCATCAGCATTTTCATCCACATCATCAGGACTATTATCGTTACTATCACCATTCTCATCATCACCATCAATACTTAATATACACATCATCACCACCACCACCACTATCAGCACTATTATCATCATTACCATCACATTGTCATCATCAACATCATCACTGTGACCATAAACAAAGATATTTCAGCACTCACTGTGTCCCAGGCAATGTTTTAAGTTATATATTCGAATGAATTTTAGTTAACTGGCATAACTAGTCCCCAGTGAGAATTAATTTATGTGCTACTATTATTTACCAGACAGTATTCTAAGTACATTTTAAATATAATTATTTTTTCTAATTTCACAAGAACTCTGCAATATAGGAGCTACTATTACAACCACATGAAGAACAGAGGAAGGAGATGAAGGTTACATACACCTATATATTAAAACTGTGCTATGTCTCATAATCATTTAGAAATTACTGTTAAGCAAAAGAGATTAATCAGGTTTCTTTTAGGAAAATATTATTTTAAAACTTATTCTATACAACTTCTGTGAATATCTATAGTAGATACTTAGCTGTAAAAGTAACACTTTATAGAAGATCAGTCAATAATCACCCCTAAGTTAGTGAAATATATTGTTTCCTAATATCAGTTAAAGTAAATATAAAACAGATTCACTGTATACATGGTTTAAATGTCCAGATCTAATTACATAAAGATATTCTTATGAAAATATTAAGTAAAGAAAGAGGCAGTCTTGATAAATTACGCCATGTTCCAAGTTTCAGATGGATCTAGTAAAAGCTATGACAATGGCAGATGCTTGAATGAAATTCAATGACCAGCTAAGACAAGCACTGAGAGGCAAAAGGTTTGGCTATGTAGGAACATGAAGGAAGAAGGAAACTTAGATTTCCCCCTAAATGCAGACATTCACAGAACTCTGCACATTCACAGGAAGCTCACTCAGGCAAAAGGGAGATCACTTTTCTCAAAATAGAGTGAGCCACTAAAGCAAGCTGCAATTAACCTTACAGGTCATCCTTTCTCACCCATTTCCTGATGAAGTACATGATACTGGAGGAAATACTGACAGGGCTGAATAGTGAGAAACTTTGAATATTAATTCTAGACTTATTTGTGTAGCTTATAAAGATTTGCTGTGGGTTTCATTTTGTTGTTTAATTGATATATGTAAAAGAAATTTATGTATGCTCCTCATGAATATGCTTATCGGTGCCCTGGTGGTAGAGCTGTTAGGGGCTTGCTTAGCACGGAGAATACCCTGGGTTCATGCCTCAGAAAGCCCCTGTCTCAATATTCACTTGACTGGATGAATATTTTAGCTAGGTTCATAGATCTCCAAATGTTCTTATAAAATACAATAATATATAGATTTTTTGAATGTGTGCATTTCATAAATGAGTTATTACAGCATCATGGCAAACCCTGACACATCACACCCACTAGTGAATAAGGACTCAATTCATGTGGATTTTGTGCTCTGTTAGGAGTCTCAGCTCTGCTTTTGCTAGTTAAAAAAGTAATCCTCCTGTGCTTTGTCCACTCCTAAAGGTCATTCCTTCATTTATCTAAACATCTTCTAACTAATTGCTTCAACTGTTGTGCATACAATGTCTGCTTGAGGATTTATAGACCCATGTCAGATAAAAAGTTTTTCACTATTCTAGGTACACTTCTCAATAAAAGTAATAACCTAGTATGTTTATTGTTTCTCTCTTTAAATACCTTTAATTCAGCCACACATCTCTGAGGTATCCATTCATCTCCATTAGAAATCAGGTTCTGATTCAGCAAACAAATCTACATGCAGTAGTTTTCTCATGTAACAGTAAATAGGAAGTCTTGTTGGGAAGTAGTGATGCTACAGGGACATGGGGTCCAGGGTTGGGTGGCAGGCTTCACCTGCCCATCATTGTTTCCTGGTCTTTCTTCTACTTTGCAATATTTGAATATGGTTCAATTTTTAATTCCTAGTATTTTCCTTATTACAATATAGCTGACTTACCTTTTGATTTTTACCCAAATTTTAGGTAAGATTAAATAAAGTAAAACATTATCAAATATCCTCCATCAAGAAAGTAAAATTTTGATCTCCAGCAAACTTGAGTTTTCATCTCAAGACAGAATTGTGCTGTGTGGTCACAGCAGCATACAAGGAAGACGAAAGAATGTAATCAGCTTTTGCTTGAGTATGTTCTGGCTCTATGCAATATTGGGTGTTTTATTAGTAGGGACACTGATGAGAGGGATACCAGATAGGCAGTTGGCAGTTTCTGTCACATAGAGGAGCTAGAGGCTATTACTCATGGGCCACAAACACTTTCACAGCACTGAGATGGTGTTTTCTTAGAACCCTGTGACTGGCTGAGATGTTTAGGCAGAGTTGAAAGAATGCCAAGTAGAATTCCATGATTTACTAAACTTTTGTTTCGTCGTTAAGGAACTTATTAGTTTACTTCTAAAAGCTTGTCTCACAGAATAGGTGGAAGAGTGATAGAGAAGACATCCAACATTGACCCCTTGGCTTTTGGGGGTCCATACATGGGTTTAAGTACCCACATACATGTGAACACACACACACCCTATGTACAGACACAACAGTTAAAGTGTCTTACACATTAAGATTAATGATTATTCTCTAATGTGAGATAAAATATTCTTCTGCACACATGCGTTGTATCTGTAAGGTGCTATGGAACAACCAGAACTCATCAAAAATCTGACACGCAAGAGGAACAACTACTGCACTGAAGAGAAAATTCTGCCCTTCAAGCTGAAAGTTCTTTTTGTTTTTGTTTTTGTTTTTTAATCTAAAATATCAAGATTTTGTAATGGTACAATGGAATCATCTTTGTACCTTATTTGGAGCCATTAGGTTTCAGGAGGTCAGATAAAGGAGCTCATATCCATAAAACTCACATCCTTTGAGAGAAGTGAAAATTGAGATGAGCTGAAAGGAAACCATTTCATTGATCTAAGGATATCAATAATTCACAGGTCAAAATAAAAAACTGGCCACCGAAGATGATCTGTGAATCAAAGCTGTACCACACAGCATCTTGTTGCTCTTTATCAGCACCTTTATACATTATGAGACAACTTTTATCCTCTGCTCTCTATAATCAAATCTACTGATATGGGATTTGGTTTGAGTTTCTAAGAACAGCAGCTGCTATATGGATCTAAATTATTAAATGTGATGTAAAAATGCAAAATGTTCACTTCTCCTTCAACTCTGCTCCTTAACACGCTGCGTAACTTGTTGAGAGGTGAATGGAAGGTGTTAAGATGGCCAAGTAATGACATATTAAAAAAGCTAGTAGAAAGGACCTGATTTTGGTGGTTACAAGAGGAGGGATGAGCAGAGAGGATCCCGAGTGCCTCTTCAGAATACACTCATCATTTGTGGAAGGCAATCGGGGATTATAGAACCCATTCACCCCAAGTGGGAAGTCTTTTCTGGGCTGTTATTTTCACCATCTCTTGAGGATGAATGGGATATGAGTAAAGACACATATGGGTTTGCATGTTTTCCAGTGAATTACATTCTCAATATAACAGAAAGAAACCCGTTTGTCTTTGTAGCGTTCCCAAAGCTTGACTGTCACAGGCAAAACTGTGAGAAACAAAGCATGGTGTGTTCACTCTCCATTCTAAGTTACTCTAATTACATGTTGCTAATAGCACATTTGTTGGAATTGTTTGCTGGGATTGTTGGTCCTCTTAGTGGTGCTCTCCTGCCTCAACAGCAGGATTCACTCTGGAAAAATAAAAACAATTTCTCAATAGCTTCCAATCTTACTGGGCAGAAAGTCTTCAACTGTGGTGCTGCGATTAGAAGTGGGTTTCAGTGCAGCATGTCTAAAAACATCCATTGATCATTCTTTCATCCTATTATCTGGTTTTAGAAAAATTATTTTATTTTATTCTGAGAGAGCATCTCCCTGTAACTCCAGTTAACTACATTTTCCTATGAAGACCCACCTGACCTTGATCTCAGAGAGATACTCTTGGCTGTGCCTTGAAAATGCTGGGATTAAAGACATGCAACCCTGCACTGACTGCATTTATTTTTTATTTATGTGTACCTGTTTGCCCTGTCTGTTTGTGTGAGTGCATGTAGGTGCTTATGGAGGCCAGAAGATGGCTGTGGCTTTCCTGGAGCTGGAGTTAAATGTGGTTATGAGCTAACCAGTGCAGGCTGTGGGAACCAAACTCTGGTCCTCTGCAAGAACAGCAAATGGTCTTAAACACGGAGCCATATCTCTAACCCCTTCTGCTATCTCCAACAACAAAGTATTAATAGTAAGAACACATACTCACATAAAATGTTCTTAAGTGTGCATATTTCAGGGTACATATCTTCATGATTTTTGGAAACATCAATAGAGTCTCAAAACAAAAGAAATAGGTTTGTGTTTCTGGAATAATCTTACATTCTAGACAAAAATAATTAAGTTTCTTCATTGGTAAAATCGACCAAATGAAGATTTGTTACACTTAATGTAACAATATTTAAGTTTACGAGCTGACAAGGGTAACTGAGACACCAAAACTCACCACTTACATCTGAGAATCAAGTTCAAAGACCAATGTGGTATTGCTATTTTTCCGTCTTTAGTTATTTCCAAGGTAAGTTATTTCTTCATAGGCATTTAGTGAGCTCCCACCATATGTCCAAAGCTCTGTTACTCACTGCAAATGTTACAGAAAAGAGGAAGAAAATATCCCTGCTCTGTTGAGATTTAAGAGAATGTAGAAAGTTCCTTGAACAACCTATTCCTGCTAGCCACAAAACTCCTGTTCTTTCTAAGGAAAGCTCATTATATATAGGAAACATCAAAGGCCATTCAACAAATTTCTTGCTGCATTGTGGTAATTACACTTAAGCAAGAAAGTAAGCCTTGAATAGACATCTGAAAAGGATTCTTCTCAGAGACATCAACTTATGGGCAAATAGGATTGTTTGATTTTCCTAGTCTTCTTCCCAAATACAAATAAAAGTCTCTGTAAAATAACAAGAAAAAGACTACGAGGCACCTGTAGTGATGTAGGGACCTGAGGGAAGCTCTGGTGGTAGCTGTCCTGGGTTTTCTTCTCTCTCCAAAGAAGGTAGAGCAAAGAAATGAATCCACATCAGAAGCAAGGAGCAACAAAGGTAAACTTAGAATACATAAAAAGAAGTTCAGACCAATTTATATTAGTCACATACTGGAGAAAATATATGACCACATCTGTAGCCACACTAGTACAGGATAAGACCTAATGCTAACCAGTACACCCTCATTTCTGTATTGCAAATTCTGAAACACTCAGCAAGTTTGCTGGTACATAGCGGTAATCAGACCTAGATGTATGTATCATGTTCCCCTATGCCATGACTTGGTGGATTCAAAGTCAAATAAGGTGGGTAATGACTTAAACAGCTGCCTTCATGATGTTTAGAAAGAGCACAGGAGGAGTATGAACATCCTCTAATGTCTCCTCCCTGTGATGGCATCAGAAGGAGGCTAGAAGAAACTGAGGACTTTCATCAGCTCAAAATAAAAGAAGATGACCTACAGTACAGAATGAATGGAGTCCAGGGAGAACTAAAAACTAATCTACACCTCATAATAAGGGAAATCAGCTTTCACAGGTAAAGGGAATGAGAGAGAAATATGAACATGATTCTCTGTAGTACCATGACCACTAGGCCCTATACCCATGTCAATTAAGTGTTAAATAAATACAGTTGAGGCTGAAGGTTCAAATAAGATTCAATATAAAACACAAAATATGCAGGTCTAAGAAACTATGATTGAAACATCTGAAATTGAATGAATACGGACAATTGACAGAAACAAGACCCCAGAGGCACTAGACTTCTGTGTTAAAGGTCTGAAAACAATGGTAATAAAAATGCTTCAATCAACAGACGCATACCAAACAATTCAAAGTATAGAACTGGCAAAGAAACAGGAAACTTGAGTAAAAGAAAAAAAGAAAAAGAATGTCCTAAGAGGAATAGCATATCTAGGAAATAATAGAAAAACTCAGTGGATGGATCAAAGTAGGGAGCAGAAGATAAAAGCACAAAAATTATCCAATGTGAACATAAGGAAACAGAAACAAAAATAAGCAAGCCTTAATGTAATATGAGATTATAACCAAAAATTATATCAAAGAATAGGAAAATGAGGCTGTCACAAAGAACATATTTTAGAAAATAATTACTGAAATAGTTCTACTTCACAAAAGACAAAAAAATACATTCAATTAGCCGACCAAAGCCAAACAGGATAAAACCAATTGTGTAGCCCAGCATTTCATAAAATTTTGCAGACTAAAAAAGAGGAAAAAGAAGTGTGAAACTATCAACAGAAACAGTATCATAGTTCTAGGAAAACACCAGTTTGAATGGTATGGACTTCTCATCATAATAAAAGGGGATCAGAAAAAATTGGCAGGATGTCATTCTAATGCTAAACGAGAAAAAACATCCAACTCAAAATCTGTCAATATAGCATATGTCCTTCCAGTTAAAAGAGGAAACCAAAACATCCTCAAATGAAGGAAAACAAGAGAAATTGACATTAGCAAACCTACTTCTAAGAATATCTAAAAACAGTTCTTATTTTATAAACATTTATTTTATTTTTTTATGTGTATTTGTGGGTGTCTGTGTGGGGGTATGTACACATGAATGCAGGTGCCTGTAGAGGCCTGAAGAAGGTGTTGAATCCTCCAGGAGCTGGAGCTACAGATGGTTATGAGCCACCCCATGTGGGTTCTGGGAACCAAAGTCAGGTCCTCTACAAGACGAAGAGCAGGAAGAGCGCTTACCTGCTGAGCATTCTCTCCATCCCCTAAAAAGAATTCCATAACCAGATGATGTGAGAGGAGGAGGCTGGGGAGGACAAAGGAACACCAAAAATGATTGGATGGGTAAATACAATATGATAGACTCTTTCTTCTTTAGTTCCTGTTATGTATCATGGCTGACACAAAAAATTGCAAAATCAGAACACTGATACAGTTCTAAATATACATGGAAAAATACTTAAGATAATTATATAATAAATGAGAGGTATCAAGAAATTATAAAAGGAAGGGGCTGGAGAGATGGCTTAATAGTTAAGAGCACTTGCTACTCTTGTAGAGGACCTTAATGGTAGCTTACATCCATCCATAACTACAGTTCCAGGGCATCTAATGACCTTTTCTGGCCTCTGTAGGCATTGTCTGACGCAGGTACGCTTACATGCATAGAAGTGTAATTTTCATACACATACAAATAAAAATAAATAAACTTTCAAAAATTTTAGAAAATAATTATAAAAGGTAGTTAACAATTTCTTTACTTCAATCTAGTAAAATGATGAGTTCAGTAGATAATGAAAATTTATGAAAATAAAAGATAATACTGTAAGGAAATGTGTATTAAAATTGATTTTCCTTCCTACCCTATCTATGAATTTCATGCATTCTCCCAATCACTCCCACTTCTCACATCACTTATTGGGAACTGGGTGTGTATATTAGTGGTAGAATACCTATTTATCATGCTCAAGACCATAGGTTCAATCCCTAATATTCCTCAAAATTACAACACAATTATTAGGTCTTGGTTTCTAAGACCAGTCTCAAATCAGAGAAGTAAAGATGCTTGCTATCATTAACTATATGAGAAATAAACTGCCAGGACATATTTTTATATACCTATGGGAATTAAAACAAGATCACATCAAATGTTCGTGAAGATGTAGAGAAAATGAATCTCTCCCACACAGCCAGTGAGTACTTTAAATGTATGGCCTTTCTCAAAGTTTCTCAGATTATTAAGATAGTAATTATGTTATTCCCATATCATCTAGTAATTAGATACTCAAATACTAATAAATAAAGATTCACATTGACACA
>NW_008357033.1:616101-628768 GCF_000622305.1 Nannospalax galili | reverse complement strand
TCACATTGACACAAATACACATATATATATATATATATATATATATATGTACAGGCTATCTTCATAATAGTAAAACAGCCAGGTATATAGAAAAGGAAGAATGTCTAAATAAACTGTAGTTTGTCCATGTTATGGGATACTACTCAGTTGTGTGAAATTTGCTGAGGGAAAGGTTTGTCCCACAGTGCATATGCGCTCTGATTCCATTTGCATAAAGTTCTAAAAAAACAGATTGTATATGTAGGAAAAGATAAGTGATTCTACGAGTATGAAAACAAAACAAAATCAATAAAAGTGTAAATATAGAAAAAAGTAGGTGTGGCTACAAAATAAGTCAACCAAGGGGTCATCACTGGAAAACTGAGCAAAATGTATACAGAGAAACCATTGTAGTTTATCTAGCAATTGCAAATAAATTTTCAACTGTACAAAGAAAAAAAGTCAACTGACAGACTAATACAATTATATACAGAATTCCTTTTGGTAAACAGGAAATGAAATAAGCAAGTCATTCATGAAAGAAAATATTGCTGGAAAACTTCAGAAAAAGGCATGAGATCCTCATGGTCTTCAAGTACATCCATGGAGGCTGATAGAACAAGGCAGGGAAGAAGTGCATGCTGCAAAAATTAGGTGACACCTCAGGTTAGTGTCAGAGTTACCAACAATGAGCCTCAGATGGATCTGCGTGGATCTAAAAGAACAGGTATGAGTCCCTTGGGAACTCATACCTCAAAATAGCATCCTCAAATAGGATTTCAGGTAAAGATGTAGGAACAATCTGATTATGATAAACCAGTGAAACAAACAAAATAAGAAGGGTTCTTTATTTTTGTAAAGAAGAAGAGGAATTGTATTGTTCAAAAATATCAAAGTCATTTATAAAAAGGCTACAGACCTGATATGACCATTTCACTCGTGAACTCACAGCAGTAGTGATTTCCTGTACAAGACTTGTTCTCTATTGGGATAGTCAGTATTTCATCTCGAATAAAGGGTTCATTTGTGGTGCCCTTCATTCCCCAGAAGCTACTGGTAATTATTGGTTACTGGGAGATAGGAAGTCTTCTTTTTTCAGTGATATAGCCACTGGTACATTGCCTACACTCTCATAAATAATTCTCCATCCATGCTTATCCAAGCCACCCTAATTAAATTCAGTGAGTTACAAAAAAAGAAAAAGAAAAAGACATGAATGTAGGAGGAAACTTGAGGAGCCTAAGGGACCAGTGAAAGTGAGTGTGGGGTAAGAGCCAGCAAGGAGGGTGGAGTGATCAAAACACACATTATATACATGCATGAAACTGTAAAATCACACATGTGAAAAAGTGGACTTGGAAGATGACTCTGGCTAAAACCTCTTGCAAACCATAAAGCTTAAACACTTGGGCTCAATCCCAGGTATTACATGGTAGAAGTAGAGAAAAGACTCTTGCCAGTTGTCCTCTGAATTCCACACCCAGAGCAATGACAAACATCTCCTCCTACAGCCCTCCTTGTAGCCTCAGTTGTCCTGAAACTCATTATGTAGATGAGGCAGGTCTCAATTTCACGTAGATGTGCCTGCCTTTTCCTCCTAGTGCTGGAATTTAAGGTGTACACCATCATACCTAGCCTATGACACCATATCATATTTTAATGTAAGAGATTATCCCTTTTTTAAGAAAGTCATACTGAGATATTTCAGGGTTAAAAGAGCCACAACTATATATTTTGCATCACCAAAAATAGCTCACAAGACTTGCTTGCATGTGTATGTATATAGAACTATCTGTATATACGTATATTTATGTATATGCATATATGACAGATAATAGGCATTAAACCAAATATGAAAAATGTTAGCAAAGGTAAATTTGGATAAACTGCATATGATTTTTCTTCATACTCTTTATTATTGTACATTTTATAAATTTGAAATCATTTTAAAATAGAACACAAAATAAAAACTAAGGTACACAGGAACACCAATCTCTGTTTCAATTGTGCTTCAAGGTGAGGAAACAGAGCAGGTCTATCTGAGCTAGCCTTCAACCAACTGCACATTACAGTGAAAACTCAAAGGAGCTCATACCACCAATGGAAATGCCTGGAGACAGGACACATTCCAGGTGCTTCCAGGCATGGCACAGGCTGTCTGTCTCTCAATTCAGTTTCCCCTCTGTCATTCTCTTTTTTTCAGATTCTATCTTGCAACACTTACAATAACAAACACGTTCCTTACAGTCACTGATTTCAGCAAAGAGATTGATTAAATTTCCTAATAAACCCATCAAATAGACAGCAATCTGTAGAATCTAAATGGTTTTGCTTGAATTGTACACCCCAGGTTAATCACAACAGGCTGTCTTTAGCCAAGTCAGATCACACTGCTATCTAGGAAGACAAAGGTAGGCAGGTGGTTAGGGCTGCCAATCACAGGCAAGCCACAAACCAAGGGTAGAAAGTGGTTTGCAAAGAAAAGAAGCAATGTTATTATGATGAAGAGACAGACAAACAAAAATAAACAAAAAACCCAGCAGAACACCATCCTGAACACTCTCCTGCCCTATTCCCTTCCAGGATGCAAGGCTTCTTAACACCTTTCCTCAAAGCAGTGGCCTTTGTTTAGTCAGAGGGAGAGCCTCTGTGTTACAAGGTTGTCCACAGCAAGAGTTCAAGGTGTACTTACAAGTTCCATTAAAGACCCACTGGGGGAACATGGGAGCCTGGGCCTGCAGGGGTTGTCACTGCAGGAGCTGAGGAGAAAGCAGCCGATTAACACCACAGGAGAGACACTTGAAAAGATCTTCCAGTGAAATTTATGACATTCATGAATCCCAAAGCAGTCTGAGACATTTCCTCTCAAATTGGCAATCTATAAAATCAATGCTCTGGATGAGATCTGCTGGTGGTTTATTTCAATCGAAAGTTGCATTGATTTCAAGGTATACCTGCATTATGATTATCACAGGATGAATGCACCTATGTGAATATTTAACAAGCATCCAGAGTACACTGAAAACATTACACATTCATTAATAAATATGCATGGAGTATCGGAAAATTATAAAATATTTGTCAAGTGATGCTAAATTATTCTTTGAAGGACCATAATTGTCTCATATAGCAACTCCTGTGAATTTTTCTTTCATCCCAATATGCAAGGACTTTTTTCTGGACTTACAAGTATTGTTGAAGAAATGGTAAAAATTGATTCCTTTAAGCCATATATTATTTGCTATCAACAGAACCAAGGACATGGATCTGAGAAACTAAGTAAAATAATTTTTGAAGGAAAATCTGTTAAAATATTTTTTAAATAAAAGGCAACTATAAATGGTAATGCAATATAATTTGACATTTTATGAAATATCACTTAAAATTTAAACCTACATCTAAATACATAGTCATAGTTTCTTAAACATAACTCTCCAAATATTAGATAACTTTTAGATAATTATCCATGTAGAATCAGAGAAATATTATTATGTGCATCTCTAAAATCTATTTATTTGTCCCAAACATTTCAGATTGCATGAAGCGGAGTACAAGAACAAAAACAATTGTGAAATAAAGTAAATAAAGAAGAAAAACTTGGTGATTAAAAAATAGCAAAATCAAATTCTCTCAATTCATAAATGGAAGGCATATTTATCAATTCCCTGTTTGCAGCAATAAAATTGAAGTGTATAGTCTTGGTTTTTTGTCTTTTAGCCAAGCCCTGGGGAAATCAGGATTTTCTTTTTCAGTTAAAAAGCCTGGCAAAATAATGTTTTGTTGTTTTTCTAGCATGTTTCCATGTCTCATATCCTGACAGATATTTCACCAGCATCCTCTTTACACATCTCTGAAAGACTTCTGGAACATTCTTGTTAGCAAATACTCCAAAATCATGATAAAAGTAAGAATAGAAATATCTGAGATCAATACAGATGGATTGGTGGTTCTGGAGATAATTGGTGAATTTCAAATTAATAATAGTTATTTTATCAGAGTTCACTTCATGCTATGTTGAAAATTCATTTGAGCTCAAGAATCCATGTATTCCCAGCCCTCCAGAGGCAGAGGCAGGCTGATTTCCATAACATCAAGGCTGGCTCGGTCTGCATAGTGAGTTCCAGGTGAGTTGGGGCTACAGGGAGACCTTGTCTCAAAAACAAAAACAAACAAAAGAGTCCATGCTTTCAGTCAAAAAACACTGGGATGTTCTGATGTAGAAACAGAAGCTTGATTACAAGTGGATGGCTACAATTTTTCTGCTGGATATGACTTCCTACATGGATTGTCACAAAGTGATAGTGATCTCTTCTGAACAACAGTAATTTCCTTAGCTAAAGAAAAAGATTTCATCCTATTGGGATTCAGGTTGGAGAAGAGCAATTACTGTACATCAAAGAGCAGCCAGAAGAAGAGGAGGTACCAGGAAACAATTTTAGAGGAGATAACAGGAAAAAGTCTTGACTGATTCTGTAAATCCATGGAGAATGAGTGAGAAAAAGCGTGAACAACTAAGGAGCTCGAGACAGACAGAAGGATGTATTCAACAGACTCTGGCTGTATAACCTGTCTCAGAGAAACCTCAGGATTTACAAGTTCTAGTGCTAGAGATGCAGGTAAGTTGTTAATAGTGCTGACAGTTCTTACAGAAGATCCCAGTTTGGTTTCCAGCACACACATAGTGGCTCACAACCATCTGAAGCTCCAGTACGAGCATCTCTGAAGCCTTCTGGCCTCTGTAGTCACTGCATGGGCTTGGTGTACATACATGCAAAACACTGATATTTTTTAAAACATAATTTTAAAAAATAATTGTAAGTTGTGTCTGTCTGCATTGAAGGACAGAGGGGCTTTATCGAGACCTCTAAATCTTGGTTACCTTGAGGCTAGTTTCCAGCCCACTTTAAAAAAAAAAAAAAAACTTGAATTTTTGTGATTTTCATACAGTGTAATTTGATGGCATTTAGATATGCTCCCCTACCCACATTTCCCCTCATTGACCTTCTGAGACTAAAATCTTTTGTACAACAAATGAACTAGACAATTGGGTGGAGAAGTACCTAGAAAAAGAGAGGAAATCTTTGCAACTATACCCCAGACAGAGTATTGGTATCTAGAATATCCATTCATTTTCTTTACTTGATTTTATCTTTTGTCTGGAATTTAATATTTGTGCACTAAAAATTTTGTTACAAGTATCTCTGCCCTTGTTACTGTTTTCTGATTTCCATATTCAAATATTCCCCCTTGCCAGCTTGATATTTCTACATGACATCTCAAGTTGTATGTCTACAGTAAAATCTTTGCTTCATATTCCATTTTTACATCATTCCTCAAGAAGAGAAAAAACAGACCAAAGCACATTCTTAACAAGAATGACAGAAATATAGAACACTTTCCTTACTCCCATTCACTTGTAGCTATATTTGGAATCCATCTGTGTTTCTGTCTCCTATGTAGTTTTTATTATCATCTTGGCACGATCTAGAGTCATCTAGGAAGGTAGAACGTCATTTGAAGAATTATCTCAATCTTATTGGCATATAGCCCTATCTATGAGAGACTCTCTTGATTGATGATTGATGGAGGAGGACTTGGTCCACTGCGGGTGGCATCATCCCTAGGCAGGTGAACCTGGGTTATCTAAGATAACTAGTGTAGTGAAGAAGAAAGAAAGCCAGTATGCGGCACTCACCTGTGTCAACCAACTTTCATCTTCTGGGTTTCCATTCTTTATTACCATTATTTCACTCATCTGTCCCAAACACTTGAGTGCCATGTTTTCAGAAATAATAATTACCAACTGAAAATATAGGATTTCAGCACCAATAACATTTGCTGTGAAGGTTGCCCACAGATGAACTCCTCCTCTTTTAATGGTGTTAAAATAGAAGTAGATAAAGTGAGATTCTCCATTGTTAAAGAGTGTTTGCTGCTCTTGCAAAGACCCCAAGTTGGTTCCCAGCAACCATGTCAGGTACATACAACAGCCTGTAATTCCAGTAACATGATATCTCATGCCCCTTCTGGCCTTGCAAGCACTTGTGCTTATACCCACATATCTACACATAGATACACATACATACATACATACATATATACATAAAATTTAAAAATAAAATTAAAATCTTAAATAAAACAAACCAGGAAAAACTGAGTATTTATGGCATTGGGCACACCTCACTCTTCTCCCAAATAATTTTTGGGAATCTCACAAACAAAACTATCAACTCTACTCACAGTGGAGATTTGCTGACTTCTACCGCCCTTTGATCTAAGGTTCTGTTTTACCTTATGGATTATAGTTCTCTCTGTTACATCTCAGGGACCATCCTGTGCACTCATTTAAAACCCTTAGTAACATTTTAAAAATAATAACTTCAAAACCTAGCAAAACCCTACATGTTGTAAAGACAATGGTGTGTCACTGAAAGTCCCACACTGACACTCTGGATGTTACTATATTTCTTCCCAAGTGTCTCTTTTTATTAACCCCTGCGCTTAAAATGTATGTTAAAAAAATCTCTTTCAAAGAGCTTCAGCTCCACTTCTTTTGACTCACACTGAAATTATTTTCTGCAGTGGGGCCAAGAATTTGGTTCTCTCCGAGTCAAGGTCCTTAAAAGAGTAAAGGAATTCCTCTTCAGAAGTCTGAAGTTGACAGGCTGGATCTGTGCCTTCACCCCTGCCACTGCAGACCAAGCTATCCTTAACATGCACATAGTACGTGTTACAAAACAGGCAAAGTTCTCTCAGTATCTTGACACTCCAAGTTCCCTTCCCTCGGAATCCTATTCTGCAGAATTTTTGTTCTGCTTTTGTTCTTTTAAATGTTTTTTAATATTCATGTATGCATTTAATTTGTTTGGAGCAAGGCCGGCCCCTTTTCTTTCCCTCCAATTCCACTCCTATCCCTCAGCCACTTTTTCCTCCTAACTTCATGCACCTTCTTCCTTTTTATTCTAAGTACTCACCAAGCCCCGTTAGTACTGCCTGGATGTACCTGCTGTTGGAACATCTGCTGGAGGGCAGACAGTCTCTCAGGGCCTGTGTTCTTCAAGAACACTGACTCTCCTCCCCAAGCAGCTGTTAATTCTCAATAGTTCCTCAAGACAGGGGTGGGCTTCATAAGCCCCTCCCCATCCATGTTGAAATTCTGATTGGTTTGATTTTGTGTAAGTCTTGTGCGTAGTCCCTGCCAACCACTGAGCATTCAATTTGCCTTACTGATTCCTTTAGGCTTCAGTTTCCTCCCTCACTACCAGCCTCTGCAGGAAGGCCCTGGTCACTGTGCTTGAAGAGCTCTTGCTCTGAGTCATGTGTTCTAGTTAATCATTCCATGTTTCAAGCCGTAATTCTTAACTATTTTCATTATTTAAATATATGCTCATTTTCTATATCCTACCCTGGAGTGTATCTCTCAGAATGAAGGATCTTGTCTGCCATGTTATTTCTTATACTTTTCTGTTCTTTCCTGTACTTTCCTGTGGGGTTTTAGCCACTAGTAAATGGTTAGTAAATATTTGCTGGGTAAATGAAGTAAATTTAAAAATTAGTTGGGGTCTATAAGGAGTCACAATAAATCATCCCAAAATATCACTGGCTTTACAGGATGGATTTATACTAGGGCTTCCATGACAGTCTTATGTAGGTCAGCAGCCATGGAAGAGATTCTGTCATATTCGATACATAATTACAAAATTTATTTTAGGTACTGACATCTAAATGGTTGATGGATGAGAAAAAGATAAAGTGTGTGTGTAAGGACCCACTTTCTCTTAAATTCTATAGACAGAAATGTCTCATGTCACTTATCGCATTCTAACATCTGGGACTAATAATTCAGCTCTAGCTGGAGGAAATGCAAATATTACTTCCTCTGAGCATCCAGTGCAGTTGGTTTTCCAAACAGCCAGCCCTTCTCTGTAACATCACTAAGTGACTTTGTTTTGCACACTGTCCCATCAGAAAGCAGATTTTTTAAATACCAGGGACCTTGGTACCACCACCATGTTAACATCGAAGTGCATAATGCTTGTGTTTTATACTAAGAGTTTGTGCTGATTAATTGGTGACAATGAGATTGCATTGTGCATACATTGCTGCTGGCAAGGAAAGAATTCTGGAAGGATCAGTGCTCCTCCTACAAATTACTTCGTTGAGTAAATTCTACATGTGTAGAACTAACTGAAGAAATAAGAATGCCTGACCCCAGTGCTTTGCCTACCAACAGGTTTTCATATTATTACCGCATAGCAAGAAATCAGTGGAGTTTAATAGGTAAAAGTGTGTTTTTAAATACAATATGATAGGCAATGCAATGTCACACCTTCCTCTAAACTTATTAGAGCAAAAATACCTAACTAAACCCTTCATCCTTGAGCAAACACTTAAAGACCATATCCTCATATTGTGTTATTTTTAGTGATAGTGATTAAAGCTTGAAAAAATTAGAAATGAAATAACTGAAAAACAAAATTTGTTTTTGAGACTGAAATGATGTTATATTATATGGGCTCATCTAGAAGAGATTTTCCAGATCACTGTTGGTTCCACTTAAAATAAACCTGATGAACGTTTCTATTGTCCAGCTGGCCAAGTCCAGAACAGTTTTCATATGTAATCCTTCAACCAAGAAATATTCCAGTTATTAAACCAGATGGTCCTTTAGAATGCAATGCTCTTTTTGCTACATTATTAATATTGTCTGAGAGAAAAACACAATGGTGTACTTTCTGTTAACAACATAAAATTTTAAATGATTATTCTTGGTTGTTAGATTCATGTCATGATTGGCTTCATGTGTATGAATGAGCCAAGTTAAAGTTAATAAAATGTGATTCTCACATTCAGGGCATGAATTCTAAATCATTGCTACCACACTAAAGGAAAGTGTGTTATGAAAGGCTGTGTACTAGAAAACGTTGTACTTTGTACATTTATAAAGTAGTATTTCATAATTTCAGTGGCCTTTCATATGATGTATCAATTATTCATTATTTTCTAAAATAATTTATTTATTGTATGTGTGTGCACACACATCTATGCTACAGGATGCACGAGGTCAGAGGACAGCTTGAGAAATTAATTTCTCTCTTCCCACAAAGTGGTTTCCAGAAATTGAACTCAACTCATCAGGCTTTAGCAGAAAGCACATTTACCAGTAAGCCATTTTACCAGACCATTTGTCCCGTACTGAAGTTTGAGACTGGTGGCATGCACACATGGTACAGCTTTTGACATGTCCATTCTACCGGTGAGAAAAAAATTTGCTCATAAAGAAGGGATAGTTGGTTTCAGTATACAACCACATGAGATGTAGCAGCTGTTATCTGATAAAGATTCCTAAAAATTTAGTAAATATATGTGTATATATATACATATATTTGTATATATAACAGGTATATCTATATATGCATATATCATGACTCTTAAAGTCAGAGACTTAATCTAAAATTAGCTGCTTATCCTGGCATGGTTGCAGTTATTGCAATGTCTGCAGTCACCTATGGGGATTAACAGGTACTAGAAAAATTGCATCTGCATGATTTGCCCTCTTCCCTGTCACTGCATGCACCCATAGCTAATATATTTTCCAAATTGCTTATTATCATTTTATTGACTGATACATCCCAATAGGTATTTGTTTGCATATTGATTGACATCTGGGTTTCTTCAGTTTGTGCTTTTATAAGTTATGCTATGAATATTGTGAATCTTTCCACCAATGGGAAATTTCTTTTGTCATAAATTATCTACAAATATAATGTGTGAATTATGTAGAAAATACAAATCTAATGTTTTTAAAGATTTATTTTATTTTATGTGTCTGTATGTGTAGCATGTATGTGCTTGGTATTAACAGAGGCCAGAAGAGAATAATAGATCCCCTGGAAATTTAATTGCAAGTGATTTTTAGCCATCATGTTGGTGCTGGAATTCAATCCAGATCCTTTGCAAGAGCAGCAATTGCTCCTAACCACTGTGCCATCTCTCTAGCTCCCAAATGTTAACTTTCCAAGAAACTGTCAAACTCACTTGAAAGTGGAAACAAAACAGTGGCTTCCAGGAACTTGCTCATATGAACTCGCAACAATGGTGACAGCATGCACAAGACCCATGCTGTTGCAATTAGACTGAAAACTAGCATAGAACTGGTAAATAGGCAGCAGGCCCCATCTGTGACCTAGGAACTATGGGCAATCTACTACTGTGGGGTGAGGGAGAGTAGAACTTCTTTTAGAGAGTGACTCAAATAGGCTGACTAAACTCTAGTGGAATGCTTGATTGGATAGGACTTATCATACATGACAAAATTCATGAAATCTGTCGAGGGTGATATGGGGGCAGGGCATTCATAGGGGTGGGGTCTAAGTTTGATGTTCTGTTATACGAATTGCACAAAAACCAGGAAAATAGTTTACAAAGAAAGGAAGAAAAAAAAGATTTTTAAAAATAAAAAAAGGAGGTAGAAGCAATGTGCAGTCCAACAGCTTCAGGGATTCCACATCCCCCTTCAAACCTGGTTTGCTTTTTTTCTATCAGTTGGGTACATCCAACAGCTTTATGGAGTGTACTCAACGTGCCACGACTCTTTACTTTGCACTCTAATGGCACTGAGCATTTTTCATCTGTGTGGGTGCCTTTCTTCTCTCACCCTCAAAGAAATGTCTATTCAGATTTCTTCTTCTGTTTTTACTGGCTTGTTTCACATAACTTGAAGCTAAACAGTCTCTCTGTAATCTTGATATAAGTCTTTTTCAGATATTTGTTTTACAAATAATACATTTTTTTACTCTGCCTTATCCCCCTTCTCTTCTTCCCTCTGTCCTCCTTCCCTCCCTCCCTCCCCCCTCTTTTCCTTTTATTCTTTAACAGTAACTTTTGAAAAACTTAGGTTTTAATTCTGGTAAAGCTCAGATTGATTTTTCTACTTTACTCTCACAGCTTAAACCCCATGTTAATAGATCTTTGCCAACCCACGGTTATTAAACTTAGTTTCCATGTTTCATACAGAAATGTTTTTCCTTTAGCCCTTAAACTCACGACTAACATTCTTTTAGTTAAATGTTGTATTTAGTGTAAGATTTTAGAACTACTCATCTGGGAAGCTACATTTATTTAATGCCCTGGATTAATGAACATGAAAATCAGACTGGATAAAAGTGTTAGATTGCACTAAATATTGTCTATAAAGAAGAACATTTAAAGATAAAGATGGAGATTTATTGAAAACAAAGAAAGAAATAAGGTATATCATGGGAGTGAGGCATTGTTAACTTCAAATAAATTCACCTCAGGATGAAGAATAAGAATACTAATGAATATAAAGAGGAAAGTTTCATGATAGAATTACCAAACTATCAATAAAACATAATAACTAAGTGTGTGTGTGTGTGTGTGTGTGTGTGTGTGTGTTGTGTGTGTGTGCCTATGAACATGGCTTTGAAATACTGAGTAAAACCAGACAAAATTAAAATAAGTAAGGGGTATCTGCGTGTGTAGTATCAACTTTCAGTGGGCTAGGGAGATGTTCAGAGGCTGAGAGCTCTTGCGGCTCTTCCGGAGGATCTGAGTTCGGTTCCCCGCAGCCATGTGCTATGACTCACAACTGCTTGGAACCTGGCTCCGGGAGATCCAGTGCTGCTTTCTGGACTCCACAGGCAGCTGTACCCATGAGCACACCCCTCCAAAGATAACCAGCATACATATAATTTTTAAACATCTTCATAAAAAGGTATTTACTTCTTTTTCAATAATCAATGTCAGAAGTAGATTAAAGTGTTTACAAATGCAGTCTTATATAGCAATAAAACCAGAGATTTAGAAAAACATCATAATGGGAGAAAAATGGCTGTAAAATAATATTATTTGGAATATTAATTAAATTATATTAATTTGGGAGCTGGAAAAATGGCTCAACAAGTAAGAGCACTGGCTGTTCTTCCAGAGGACCCTGGTTCAGTTTGCAGCACCCACATGTCTACTAGAAACAATCTGTAACTCCAGTTTCAGGGGTTCATGGTGTACCTACATACATTCAGGCAAAATGTTCATACCTATAAAATAAAAATAAATAAAGGGTATAGTAAGAGATGGGCATTATCAAGGGGGAAATGTGGCAAAGGGGTACTCTAATTCAGGAGGTAGTAGCGAGTGTTATACAGGGGGAGTGAAAGGAGAGATAAATAACGCTCAGATGATTTGAAAAACCAGAGGAAAATGTATTAGTTCAAAATTCTACTGAAACTGGAGTTACATGTGTGTGTATGTATGCATGTGTATGTGTATGCTGAAAGCTGAAAGCTATATAACAAAAACCACAGTGTCATGCAGGGGAAACCTCCCTAAGATGTTGGTCAGTGTAGTCCAATAGATCCCCAAAATAACTCAAACTATTGCCACAGCCCTTAATTGCCTCCTAGAACTTGAAGGTAAGACCCTATTGCTGAAGACAGGACATACTTCTGACATAGGACTTAGAGAAATGGAACTGGACTGAATCTGGAAGCCCTCCCTGAAGACTAACTCCCATAGTATAAACCCCCATAGTATAGCAAACTGCCAAGGGAAATAACCATTCAGTGATTCCATCCAGCTGTAAAGTATATAAACCAAACCAATGACCAGCCCAGCAAATAATCTCTACTTATTTGTGAATTAGTGGCACTTTTATATTAGGGGTAAT
>NW_008357033.1:584365-615882 GCF_000622305.1 Nannospalax galili | reverse complement strand
TCTCTCTCTCTCTCTCTCTCTCTCTCTCTCTCTCTATGTGGTATATGTGTTTGGTATAACCAAATGTGTGTGTGTGTTTGCATATGTATGTATGTGAAGGCTATATAACATAATAATAGTGCAAGGGAGGAGAAAGCCCCCTTCAAATTGTTGGTTCACTGAGTCCAAGAGACTCCTAAAATAACATGGGCTATTGCCAGAACTCTTGATTGCCACTCTGAACTTGGAGATAATATCCTATTGCTAAAGACAGCTCACACTTCTGATTCAGGATTTAGAGCAATCTAGCTGGAACTGACCTAGAAGCCTCCTTCCTGAAACTAGCTCTCATGGTATCAGAGGATACTATGCACGCTGCCAAGGAAGAAAAGCAATCAATGATCCTACCAAGCAGTAAAGCTTAGTAAATACAGCAATGGTTGGCCCATCTAACTATCTCTACTGGTGCAGTACTGGCACTTTTATTTTGGGAGTAATCAACAGCTGTCTACTTGGATTTAAGATCTGCTCAATTGGAGGGGTCTTGTACTGTAAACATAATAAAAAACACATGGATGGAGAGGTCATATATCCTAGAGAAAAACCTACTTTGCCACATCCCCAAAACAATGTAATTTCTTACTGTAGTCTAAATTTGCATCCTCATATTTACAGACAAGTTAACCTCTCATCATTCATCAAATAAGCTTATTTTTGCAGCAGGTAGAGATTGTAACAGAGTTTCAGAACTGGTTAAAGGCAGAAAATATGTATCTTTGAGAGGCTTAGCCCTAAAAGACACATCTGCAATGCAACCTCTACATATAAAATGAATGCGTCACTCAACTCTCAACAGAGAAATTTCTTTATGCAACAAATGGTGCTAAACACAGAAACTCACAACTGGCCAATGTACAGAAAACAAGAGATGATAAGAGGGTACAGAGTGCCTATCCCTGAACAAGACACTATTTCAAACTTCTGCCTCCCAAACCTCAGGGATCATTGCAGAAGAGAGGGTAGAAAGATTGACTGAGCCAAAGGGGCTAGATGACTCCAAGAAAACAGAGTTTTCCAGTCAGCTGGTCAGTTACACATATGGACTGTTAGCAATGGTGACAGCAGCACTAGTCCCATGTAAGCTCAAACCAGACAAAATTCCAGTATAGACAGGGGGAAGTGGGTAAGAAGTCCCAAGCCAACTTAAGGACTGTTTGGCAACTGATGGCAGCTGGAGGGGCAGAGACAGTCCTTACAAGGATGTGACTCTTGGGAGGTTAACCAAGCTCCAGTGGATGGACTCACACTGAAGGATATTGGGACACAAATCAGACTGTGTAGGCTATGTATATATATATATATATATATAATTACATTAAATTATGTGGAGGACAACAAGGGGAGAGGGGAGAGGGGAGGGGGTTTTAAATACCATCAAATTATATTGTACAAAAACTGAGGAATCCAGATTTTCCATTATTCTCCCCGGGGCCAACAACTCTTTCCTATGATTAATTACTGCAGCAAATTTGATACAATGAACAAAATGATATATCATTAACTCAAGCCCATATGCTACATTACATTTAATTCTATAGCTGTTGACAAATGCATAAGGTCAGGGATCTGCTACTATAGAATCATATGGTTTTGCCATTCTGCATTTCCCTGTGAGTCTACTCTTCCTTCCTCCCCATGCCAGTATTTCCTTCCAGTAAACAGTTATATTTTTATGGACTACATAAAATATATGAATTTTTTAAAAATGCTACATGTTAGACTTATATTAGTTGTTTAAAGTTGACTTTTTTCATCTGAAAAGTATGCATTTAAGGTTTCATTTTTGATAACTTGTTTTCATCATGCTAATAATATGATACTACATAGACCTAACCAGGATCTATCACATCACTTATTGAAGGACTTTTTTGTTATTTACAGCTTTGTATTACTTGGTATAAAGCTGATATAAGCATGCATGTGGATGTTTTGTGTGGTGGTAATTAATATTCAAATCAATTGTATATCTCTGTAAACAGTTCCTAGGATAAAAGTTCATACCATATTCATCCTCATAAGAAAGAAAGTATCTGGGCTGGAGAGATGGCTCAGAAGTTAAGAACACTGACTGTTCTTGCAGAACACCCAAGTTTGATTCCCAGCACCCACATGGGAGCTAAAAACTGTCCTTAACTCCAGTTCTAGGGGATCCAACAACTTCTTCTGTCCTCTGCGGGCATTGCAGGACATGGGTGCACTTTCATACGTGCAGGCATAACACTCATACATATAAAATAAAAATAATAAATAAAGTATTTTTTAAAAAAGGAAATAAAGTGTCTTACATGTTGACTGTAGCATTTTACATTTCTGTCTTTATTTTTAGCTTTGTGTGAAGTATACATGTGCATGCACGGGGGACACATATGAATGTCAAAGGAAAAGTTCAGCTAGCAGTTCTCACCCCTCACCTTGTAAGGCAGGGTCCACTTGGTTTTCTATACTGTATACCCGAAGTTAGCTGGCCAGCAACTATCTGGAATTCCTGACTCCACCCCCATTTTGCCATAGTAACAACAGGGCTGCAGACATTAGCTATTGTTTTCATTCTGCATAAGTTCTGGTGATTCAAACTCGGGTTTTCATGCAAGCATGTTTATCTCCCAGCATATCTTTTCCTACCATTTTTATTGATACAGGGCATGCACACATTGAGGATTGTTGTAGTTACTAGGACACCTGACCCTGTTTTAAATATTTAGTTCTACTCATTATCCCTGATAACATCTCATGTTGTGAAACATAGGTTCTGCATAAGTTCTGGTGATTCAAACTCGGGTTTTCATGCAAGCATGTTTATCTCCCAGCATATCTTTTCCTACCATTTTTATTGATACAGGGCATGCACACATTGAGGATTGTTGTAGTTACTAGGACACCTGACCCTGTTTTAAATATTTAGTTCTACTCATTATCCCTGATAACATCTCATGTTGTGAAACATAGGTTTTCATATATTTGTGAAACATAGGTTTTCGTATATAAATGTAAATACTCTAGCTTTCTGTATCTTTTTCCATCTCATTATTTTTAATCTATATTATTATATTGAAAGTGAATATTTTGCTGATAATATTTAGTTAGAAATTGTCTTATTATGCCCTCTGGTAGTCATTATTTTTAGTTGATTGTAGGAGCCATCCTACTGAAAGGTACAAGTAACAGAGGTGAAATAATATTTTCCACATTTATAACTGTTTCCTATTAATTGAACAATTTACTTTAGAAAATTTTAAAGAAAAATGTTCTTCCGTTTTCTGTGCTTCTGCCACTTTATTTTATGTAATTAAATGTTTTTATTGGTTTAATGGCTGAACTAGAGTTTCCTATATTTAGAGCTAAAAATTCGTATTCATTTCTAACTAGCATTATATCCCTTCATGAGTAGCATTTGTCTTTTTAAAGTATTAAAATATTTCCCTCTTATCCTTTATAAAAATCCTGGCATTTATTTACATATAAATATGCTAGAATCACCTAACATTTTACTTCTGTTATTACTTGTAATTATCCCGCAGCCCTTGAATACTCCATTCTAATTACTCCATACTTTTCCTCTTATTATTACAATCTAGGAAGTTTTATTGACAGGACTTTAAGCACATTGATTTTTCCCTTCCGTGTTCAGTCAATAAATATCATTATATAGATTCTTCTTTGTACTCTACTTTTAATGTTTTTAATTAAATTTTTGGTTACCATACAAAATAGGCTTCATTGTGACATTTTATGCATATATGTCATATATTATATTTTGTTCCTATTCACTCCCACCTCCAATGTCCTCCTCCCTCTACCCTCTACTCTCTTTCAAAAATGTACACTTCTTTATTTTTTGTGGTTATGTGGAAGTCAGAGGAGAGGGTAAAGAAGTCAGTTCTCTTCTTCCATGTGGGACATGGGTATTGAAATTAGGTCAAATGAATTGGGGACAAACGCCCTTACCTCTTGAGACATCTGGCTGGCCCAACACTCTGCCCCCTTCCTTGCTGGTCCTTTTCTTGTGCTTCACAATACACATATTCTTTCCGTCATCTCTGTTATTCCTGAGTTTTTAAGTTCTAACATGTTTGTTTTTCAGTCTCTGAATCTTTCCTTCATTGCCCATCTTTTTTAAAATGCTAACTTTTGTTTTCATAATAACAATTAAAATAATAAACATGGTAGTCTCAAGTTCTTTCCTGAAAACTTACAAACTATTCCATAGCTGAATCTAATTCCAATGTGTTCTTGTATACTAAAATAACAAATCTATATTGATAACGACTAGGAAGATGAGTGACAAGCATATTTAAATAGGGTAAATGAGTCGATACTGAAATAAAGAATAATGTTCTAGGAAAGAGCAGTAGTTTCTTCTTGGAATACAAGGAAAATATCCAAGTTAGAAAAGCAATAAATATAAACCATTAAGTTAATAAATGAATAGAAGAAGATACTAAGAATTTTCTTACTAAAAGATTACGATCATAAAATTTAGAATCTATTACTGATTTGACTAAACATAGAATTGTTTGCAATTAAAAGAATTTATGTAAAACTATTTGAAAGTGTCACTTTTAGTGGAAAGACATTCATATTCATCTACATGTGATGAAGGTAGGCCCTATTATTATTTTTATTCAATATTATTGCAATATATCTTGCAAATAAAAATATTCAACAATAAAAATACATGTAATATAAAGGTATTGCATGCTTACATAAGGCCCACTAAATTCACGAGAACAGTTGAATGATGCTGATAAGCATAGCAAGTTAGAACAAAACTTCAAAATACATAGAATTAAAATTAATCACAATATAATCACCCAATATAAATTAACAAGTGAGGGGCTGGACAGATGGCCCAGCAGTGAAGAGCACTGGTTGCTCTTGCAGAGGACCTGGGTCCAATTCCCAGTGCCCATGTGGTGGCTAACACACCACAGTCCAGGGAATCCGACTGCCCTATTCTGACCTCTGCAGGCATTGCACAAGATCGGTGCACTTACATACATGCAGGCAATACACTCAAACATAAAATAAAAACAATAAATAAAATATTTTTTAAAAAATAAATTAACATGTGATTTCAAAGAAACAGCATAATCCTTAGCAATGATCTTATCACAGGACTGCAATGCCTTCTTAAACTTGTTTAAAATGAAATCATTTCTTTCATCAAAGCATCAATAGGATTTATGGAGTAGAATTTAAACAAATTCATTTTAGTGCTGCCTCCCAGAAATGCATGAATAAGAATTGCCAAGAATATTAAAGTAAATTATACCCCCAAAAGCCCATAAAGCTGCAATAATTAAGAGTAAATTTATACACAAGCACAGACATACCTCTGAGTAAAACAGAAACACAAAATGAGTCTTCTTATCACCGACCTATATATCTATATTTATATGCATGCATGTATTTCCTACCTATTTATTATGACTCAGAATCCATTTAACACTTTTGACTTCTTTTCTGTATTGTGTGTGTGTGTGTGTGTGTGTGTGTGTGTGTGTTTATACATGCCACAGCATGTGCTGAGAACAGAGCACAATATGTGGAGGTGCTTCTCTCCCTTCCCTATATAAATTCCAGAGTTTGAAAACCAGTTACCAGGCCTATGCTGCAAGCACCTTTACCCTCTGAGCCATCTAACTGGCTCTCAAAATCATTTTGTAGCAAAATCCTCTTAATAATGGAGCAAGTTCTTGTGTGACTATAGTTAACATGAATGAACATATATATGTATGCACAGCATTCATGTATTTAACCTCATTGAAAGATTATGTGATATATAGGTATCAAAGCATAAGATAGTCCATATTAATGTGTTTCATTTTATGCTTTTAAACAGTTAAAATACATTTTAAGTAATTAAAAACTATAGTAAAATATAGGGAAGCAAGCAATTATATATCAATATAAATGAAACAACCTAAAATATGATAAACGGTCACAAAATGTGAAATATCTGTTCCACTGGTCTCGTTCCGCATTTCTGTGACATACTTAGTTAATTTTCCAAATAAGGTAACCCCAACTACAGAAATTGAAAATCAAACAAAATCTAATCTGTCTTGTCAGACTCCCAAATAATAATGACTTCCCTTAACGTTATACACTCCATTTTATTTTTCATCTCCAAAGTTTACACTTACTATTTAATATGTACAACTAAAATGCCTCCATACAGTTTATTCTGCTAAGTTCCTCCAGTTATACTCTTTAGCACTTTATTTCAATGGGAGACTTTCTAATACTCCATTTCCCAGGGTCTATTTCAGTTTGTATTTTGTTACTGATTTCCCTTTGTGGGTCTTTTTTGTTGTTGTTCTTCATTTGGCAAAACTTGGTGTTAACATCCACTCTTCTTTGAGGTTTCATAACTTCTGCCTGTCACTAAGTACTAGAAAACACACTGTGTTTAAGCAACACACTTCCCACTGCTTTGTACTTGATTGGCATCACTTCAATGTCTTTTATCATGAACTCCTGCTCTGAAGATTTCTCAACCCAATTTCTGCTTCTTGCAGGTGGCCTACTTATGTAGCTGAAACACCTATCACCCATCCTTAAATTTAAGCTAATAATCTTGCTAGGTTATATTTTGCTAGCTAATACTGAGGTAGGTTTTTCTTGGGTTGCTTTTTCTTCTCCATGTGAAGATTTAGTTCTATCCAAAACTGAGGGAAAAACTCTTCTTAGATAAGACAAAAATGGGTGAAGAGAGTCTAAAATCAGAAGCCTGGGTTTCCTATCTGATTCCATCAGCGACTCACTGGGCTGAGAAGATGGCTCATTCACTAAAGTTTTTATCTTGCAAGCATGAGGGCCTCATTAAAAGGTATAATTTTAGTTGAAATGGGCTTAACTGATTAGTTTTAAATATATATGGCAAATTCTAGACTAATCACTAAATTCAAATAAGCAAAAAGGTTTAATTAAATGAAACAAGGAAGAAGGGGGAGAATTTTAAAAACAACAAAAGAACCCTCTTCATATTGCCTGTTACCAAGAGACTAAAGCCAACAAATGGCTAGTGAGATTGTGGGGAAAAAAATAAACACTTGTACACCATCAGTAAGAATGTAAATTAATAGGGCAATTATGGAAATCAGTATGGATCTTCCTCAGAAGTCTAAGCATAGATGAGATATTACTAACATGCCTGTTACAGACCTATTCAAAATAGACAAGAATTGTAAACAAGTTAATGACCACCAGCTGAGGAAGGAAGAAAACGACTTTCACATGTTCAATGAAATATGAACCACATGTGAAAAGAATGAATTCCTGTCAGGCATGGCAATGTGCATAGAATGTGAGAGCTTTATATAAAATGAGCACAGGTACTGTGTGAACTCATTGACATGAGAAATTAAAAGGGTTGATCTCAAAGGAGTTGATAGCAGAATGGTGGTCACCAGAGCTTGAGGAACATGTTTAGGGAGAGATGGGGAATTTCGAAGAAAGACTAAGTTGCAGTAAGCTTCCCTGTGGAATTCACAATTCCATGACAATGGATGACAGTAATGTGCTATGTATTTCAAGAAGCTAAAAGAGGGGCTTGAGAGATGACAGCAGTTAAGAGCACTGGCTTCTCTTGGAGAGGTCGAAGGTTGGATTCCCAGTATCCGCTTGGGGGCTGACAACCATATGGAGGTCCAGTTCCAGGAGATCAAACATTGTCTTCCAGCCTCCATGGGTATACTTACATACATGCAAGCAAAACACTCATAAAATAATAAAAATTTTAAAAAGATAAAAGAGAGGTATGGTGATGCACCCTTTAATCCCAACTCTTGGGAGGCAGAGGCAGGCAGATTTCTGTGAGATGGTGGCCAGCCTGGTTCAAATAGTGACTTCCAGGTAGACTGGGACTAGGGAAAAAAAAAAAAAAAAAAAAAAAAAAAAAAAACCCCAAAACTAACCAAACAAAAGAATGATGTAAAAGAAGCTAAAAGGAAGGATTTTAGAAGTTTTCACTTTGATGAGACAGGTATACTTAACATGATTGTAAATATTATATGATACATACATATATCTAAACATACTATTAAAGCACCTAATAAAACATGTATTAATAAGATATTTGTTTTTTATACAGTTTAAATAAATGTAAGTACTTTTATAAATAATTGTTTGAAGTAGTTAAGCCAGGGGGTGCATTGCTCCATATGAAGTGATAATCTTCATCTTTATCTTTACTGTTCTGTTTAGATTACTTTCTACTTTTTGCTTTATCAGCTGTGTGCCAGTTGTTGTTGCTTTCTAATCACTGTTTTCTTAGATATGCCATATATTTGATCCTCTAATTTAGGGGTTTGGGCATAATATAATAAGATCATACTATCTAAGATCACAGACTTTGGGATACTAATTCTCTTGTTCTACCAGTTACATGTTCCATGACTTTGGGCCTTGTTCTAAAGCCTTTTGTTTGGCTCAGTTAGCTCACCTGTAAAATGTGCATGAATCCTTACATAAGCACTGTGAGGATAAAGAAAAGAGGAATACAGTAGTCTTTACATTTTCATAATATTCCCTGCTAGATCATTTTACTGAAAATAGCATGTCAGGTCTACACAAGAGTAAGGCACTCACAGAGTGATTTCTTTTTCTCCTCTGGCACTACTTCACTGCAGGCTGAAATCATATATTTTTGGGCATACTCCTCTGTGTTTGCTCCCATACTTCTTTTCACATCATATCTGTGCAATTTTCTTAACATTTCGTTTCATCTTACTGAACATGAAACTTGGTTCAGATTTTCCGTCTCTTCTGATGTACTTGAGATTCATTGTATTTACTGATTTTATAATGTACCTGGCACTTGTCTTCCCTAAGTTGTAATGGAATAAGTGAACAGTGCTGTCTGCTTCTTCCCCTCTAGGATGCAGACCAGGCAAGGGATGGAATACAGATCAGAACCCTCATGACACCTTGGGTATGCTCTTTGGGAAAAGCAGATCTTTGTACTCTTTTCTGAAGACTTAATCTCTGACAATTCCTTCAACCAATGAGCTCTGAGTGTAGAAGAGGTGACTCTTCCCAGCCTTTTCCACCATTTCTACACCAATGCTGTGACAGCCTGCATGTCTTTGACCTTTCTCAAACACATTTGGGTCTTCCTACAAACTCCTGTTTTCATACTTCTCTTATCACTAGAAGTTCATGTTCATTTTCCACCATCTATATAATTAAAAGAAGAGAAAAATATTTCCTTGTCTTGGGATGTGAGACTACTAGACTTTTCAAAAGTTTTTTTTTTTTTTTCTTAACTCATTGAAACAGATGCAAATTTTAATTTCATGACTAAGGACTGGAGAGATGGTTCAGCAGTTAAGAGCATGGCTTCTCTTACAGATGACCCGAGTTTGATTCCTAGCACCCACATGGTGGCTAACAACTGTCCATAACTCTAGCTCCAGGGGACTCCAATGCCCTCTCTGACCTCCTCTGGCACTGCATGACACGGATGCACTTACATACATGCAGGCAATACACTCATACAAAAAAATTAATAATAATAAAATATTTTAAATTTATGACTAAGTTTTACAAGTTACCCTAAAATGTCATTGGTCATTATCCTCCAAATTTATGATAGAAGACCACTGTCTTAGTGTCTTGCTTGTTAATGCAATAAGAAATGCTGACAAAGCAACTTAACAAAGAGTCACTGAACCCTCACAGTTTAAGGCTGGGGAACTCAAGGAGCCAAGAACTTAAAGCAGCTGGTCACATTGTGTCCTTTGTGAAAAAGGAAAGAAAGATGAAGGCTGTTCCTCAGTTAGCTTCCTCTTTTGCATATGTCCAGGATAAACCCAGATGCAGGTGCTGCTACCTGTTAGGGCAGGTGACCTAATTAACCTAATCAAGATAATCCCTCATGGGTTTGCCCAGAGGCTAACCTAATCTTAATCATTTCTCACAGATGCACCTGGAGGCTTGTCTCCTGAAAGAGTCTAAATCCTGTGAAGGTGACAACCGTGTCACCTTACCATCTGCCATATTTCACCTCTAGTTTTCTTGCCATTATTTTGTACTTGCTTTTTTGTGTGTATGTTTATAGTGTTTGTGGGAAAGTTAGTACATCCATGTCACCATACATCACTGAGGCTACAGGCATGGAGACCTATATTGTGTATATTACCTGTTCTTAGAAATTTAGTTTTATTTAAACACAGTAATTTTAGGCAAAATTCCA
Source organism: Nannospalax galili (assembly GCF_000622305.1). Taxonomy (NCBI): domain Eukaryota; kingdom Metazoa; phylum Chordata; class Mammalia; order Rodentia; family Spalacidae; genus Nannospalax; species Nannospalax galili. The sequence continues at coordinate 605,645 of NW_008357033.1, read as the reverse complement.
GAATGACCTGCAACAAAATGAGCTGCAGTTTATAAGGAAAAGGCAATTCTTTCTTCTTATACACACGTTTTTACTTGTGTGATTCTTCTGAAGGAACTGGGAAATATATAGTACAACTCAGCCATGATTTTCCGAGTAAATATATTACACAGTGATTATAAATTCCTTCCTACTCATGTGACTTGAATAATATCAATTGCCCTCTACATCAGTCCCAACCCTGCCTGAAGCTGTATCGTGCAGTTATTTACCTAACTAATATGATTTCCACACTTGAAAACCTGACATTCATATCCCTTGGCCTTTAGCATGAAATATTTATCGTCACATTTATTTTTTATCACTTTGGAATCTGACATTTATATCTCACATGATCCATGCAGGTATACGCTCCCCTCTGTTTTTGAAATCCTTCTCTCTTGATAATTCTAAACTATAAACTTCATTAACTAAAAAGAGAGGAAAATGAGATAATTGCTATGCTTAATACTTGTATAATGATTTATTATTATATTTGTTTGCAGTGTAACTCCTTTTAGAGTTTAATTAATCCCACTTAGTGTTTAAGTATCCTATATATCTGCCAACAGGAGTTCAATTTCTAGTTACTGTTTATTAGCATGATAATTGGGCTTATTACTTAAGCATGGTGTCTCCCTGGCATTCAGCCCAGATGGGATATTTTATATGTATTATATCTGGAAAAAGAAACCATCCACTTGTACAAAAGCAGATGTTTAAAACACATTAAAAACTTATAAATTTCCAAATCACTATAAAGTACCACCATGAATTTAAGATAACACTCTATTCAAGTGTTATGTTCATGAACCAAGGTGTGTTTGCTTAATTTGTTAAGCTTATATTTATTACTCTCTCAAAAATTCTTGGAATTTTATTTAAATACACACACCTTAATATTTCTAAGCCTATTTTATCAATAAAATTAGTTAAATTGTGTCTACCTATACCTACACTTTTATGGAAAATATCCAAACACAGGCAAGGCTTTCTCTTCCTTGGTATGTTTATTGAATTTTTGTATATTTCATACACAGCATCTTAACCATCTTTATACCCCTCCCCCATCTGCACACTCCCATCGAACAGTGAATTTCATGCATTCTGTCTTTTATGTTAAGGCCTATGGAGTCATCGAGTCAAGTTAGTGTCCCCAGATTTCCCTAAGTAAAAGTTTATACACTGGGTCTAGTCAGTCAAATCTGGGGTCACTCCCTTAAAGATCAACTCTCCCTCGCCCAGCAGTAAGCAGATGTTAATAGTACTTTGGTCTGCTGCCCATTTCCTCAGTTCTGTGCTGGGTTTTTGTCTGCTTGAGTTTACATGGGTCTTGTGCCTGTTTCCAATTCTTAATTTAAACATATTTTGACACAAATAGAGAGGATACCATAAAGAAAAAGTAAAAGAAGATTCTACAAAGGTCTTGGGGAAAAGTTTAACTTTAAGAATTAAAAATGGAAATCTGACTAATTAATCATCTAATTTTTCCTTTGTTAACTTCATTTTAACAGCTCGTGGAGAGACAAACTTTGATGTGGAACTTTGAGGAGTGGGGAAGGGGTAATCAATGAACACGAGCTTAGAATATTTATTACTGTGGCCCCCAAACATCAGATAAATCATATTAATTCCAAATAGTGGAGGAACAAAGGGCTTGAATATGACTGCATTGGCTCTAGATTGATATGTTGGAGGAAGGGATCCTTTAGCTTCAAGGTGACTCCGGCAATAAAGCTACTTTCCATGCAGGACTGGTGACGTGAGTTTGCTTCTTAGAACCCATATAAATGTGAAAGAGAACAAATCTGACAAACATGTCCTCTGACCTCCACAAGTGCACTGTGGCACATGCATCTCCCTACCCATCACACACACACACATACACAATAATAAATAAGTAAATAATGTATAAAAAAGGAAGGGGTCACTCTCCGTTGGTATTCAATTCCTGTCACACATGCAATAATGGCTTACTCCTTACCACTTTGTATACCATAAATAAATGGAATAAATATTAATTAAATGGAATAAATATTAATTCATCATTATATTCCTAGCATTGACGGGAAAAAAAAATCAGGTTTTTAGTAAAAGATTTGCAAAAGTATTGCTGAATGTAGGTATGCATAATACAGAGGTGCCTATAAATAAAACACTGAACAAAATCAGCTTCAGAGTATCTCACACTTCCAAGTGACAGTACATCACCGAGGGAAGCCAGGGCAGGAACTCAAAGAAGGAACCTGGAGGCAGGAGTGGAAGCACAGACAATGGAGGAGCACTGCTTGTTTGCTTGCTTCTCTCTGGCTTTCTCAGTGGCCTTCCTTATATAGCCTAGGCCCACCTGCCCAGGGATGGGACTGCTCACAGTGAACTGGGCCCTTCCACATCAATATCAATTAAGGAAATGCTCCCACAGACATGTTCACAGTGCCAACTGGAGTACCTCACTTCAGGTTCCCTCTTCCCAGATGTCTGTACTTTGTGTCAAGTTGACAAAAATCAACCAGCACAACTGATATAAACCATAATGTTTCCTTTACTGTCTATCCCCAATACCCTATGTTAATATCATAATGTAAAAAGCAGCACAAACTTAAAAGTCTCACAGTCTTTAAAAATTTCAAAACTTTAAAGATGCACATTCTCTTTAAAATCCAGTCTCTTAAGTCTGGGATCCTGTTAATAAAAACCAGGTTATATGGATTCTTATTTTAAAAGGCGAGAACCATGACACAGATACCATTATATCAATACAAAACCCAACATCCAGCAGTGAAATCAACCTGTAGAGCTCAGTGTCTAGCAGTTGGGACTCACAAACTTTCTTCTGGACTCCAAACGGCTTTGGTTCACTGCTCAGACTCTGCCGTTTGCAGCACACAAGCTTGTATGGCTCAGGCATGTTCTACTCCAGAGCTGATGCTGTTTGTGGCAATCCCATGGTCCCTGAGTCTCCAATTTTCTGGGGTGTCCACTACAACTGAGGCTGTCCCAATATTAATGGTCTCTCTTGGCCTCTTACAGTGACAAGTCTCATTTGCTCTACATTACTCCTTCATGTCTTCAAAACAAGTACCACCTGTGAAACTCTTGCACATTGCTATGTTTGCCTCTTTGAGATGCAAGCTTGGCCACTTCTGGACCACAGCTTCTGTGTGCTGACCCTGGGAAAACATGGCCCAGAAAATTTCACCTAAGTGATACTGGTCTCTTATTAGTCACAGCTGGTTTTTCAGCCTCAGATAACCAGCACTGATTGTCTCAGTGAAGAGTGGTTTGATTTCTGTGTTGCTGGTCTCTTGTAAGTAACAGATGATTCTTCAGCAGCAAACTAACAGAAACAAGAGATTCCTAATTCAAAAATAGAATACAAATAGCCCACATAGAGTCTTTGAGGAGCTCTCATGCTTCCAGCTGAAACTTCCCAAGCCAGAACCCCATCCTCTGCATTTCGCTCAACAGTCTTAACTTCCAAACTCCCACAGAACAGTCCAAGAATCTGTGAGCACTCAATGGCTTTTCCAGATCAAAAGTTCCAACATTCTCCAGAATCCTCCCCCAGACTGCATGGTCAGGTCCATAACTGTAGTATTCCACATTCCTGGTACCAATTTCTGATTTAGTTTGATTTTCTATTGCTGTGCTAAAATACTCTGACCAAAAATAACTTTAGAAGGAAAGTTCTTATAGCTCCTTACATTCACACATGAGGGGAGTCAGGGCAAAATCTCAAAGCAGGGGATGGGCGGGAAGTGCTGAAGTAGAGACCATGCAGGAACACTGCTTACTGGCTTGATTCTGCCTGATTTACTCAGCTACCTTTCTTATACAGCCCAGGTCCACCTGCTCAGGGATGGCACTGCCAACAGTGGACTGGGCCCTCCTACATCAATTAGCAATTAAGAAAATGCCACACAGACTGTCTAATGGAGGAAATTCCTCAATTGTGGTTCTCTCTTCCCAGGTATCTGTAGTTTGTGTTGAGCTGACAAAAAACAACCAAGACAGTAGGTACGAGGAGGAAGTCAACAACTGCAGAAGTAGTATCGTCACTAAATTAGTGTCATTTTTACTGTATAAAATGAGATATTTTTCAAATATCTGTAAATATGTAGCCCAGCGGACCTGGAACTCACAATGTAGGCCAGTAGGCTGGCTTCTATCTCACAGAGATCCTCTTGCTTCTGCCTCACAAATGCTGGGATCAAAGGAATGTGTTACCATGGCCAGCTAAAATAATTATTTTAAAAATTCACTCTTAAAGAAAATAATGAAAAAAACATTTTAAAAAATTAAGGCTTCATATTGCAACAATAAAGCACATATTCTTAAAAGCACCTAAGCAAGGTTTTAATAATTTCCATTTTTTTCATAGCTTAAAGGACACAAAGTGAGTTTTCATTTATTGAGTACTTACTCTATGATTTTATTATTTAATATGCTGTTTCATTTTTTAATATTTTTAATTGTTTGAGATTTTATATGTGCCTATAACATATTTTGATCAAGTCCACCCACACTCCCTCCCCTCCAGTTCCTCCTCTAGTCCTCTCACCACGTTTTCTTCCCAACTTCATGTGCTGTTTTTTAAAACACACTGAGTTCACTTAGTGTTGCCTGAATGTAGATGGATGCATGACCATCTACTGGAACTTGGGTAGCCTATCAGTGAATTTTATTCAAATGTAAAGAAGGATAAAATTTATAGAAACATGGAAGGAACTGGAAGATACTATACTGAATGGGGTAAGCTGACATGGATAAACAAATTCTCCCATGTGTCTCCCACATGGAGGTCTTAGCTTTGAATGCTTAGACCTGTGTGTTTAACTTGGAGTAGTTCCAGAGGCCAGCATTCTAGAAAGGAGACCAGAAAAGAAGGTCAGGTTACCTGGAGTGGGAGTTCCAAGTGGTTGTGAGTCATACAGATGTTGGGAATAGAACTTCGGTCCTCTGGAAGAACAGTACATTCTCTTAACCACTGAGCCATCTCTTCAGCCCCTCATTTCCTGTTTTTAATACTTCATTTTAGAAACCTACTTTACAACTGCAAGAAATGAAAATAAAATTTGGAAAAAAAGCTATGTGTCTTTTCTTTTAAAATTTACTTGCCCTGAAAATATCATGATTCTTTTGGTTGTTGTGCTACATTTTCTGTGTACCTAGAAAAAGACTTCAAGGAGAAAAAAATATATATCTCTCCTCTTATCCTCTTTTTTCTTTTTGGTTCCCTCAGAAGCACTGGAGATAAATATAACATAACAGGTTAGACGAAAAAGTCTCCCTTGGACTTTGAAAACATTTCATCAAACGAACTAGACTATCTCCTATCTAGTATGCATTTCTTTTCTTTGGCTTCAGTTTTATTTCTGTGTCCTCATTTCTGCCTGCTTTTTCCAAAACAACCAAACTGTAAGAGCCTGCAGGAGACCTATGTTTAAAAAATAAAAATGCTATCTTTTTCTTAAAGCATTTCTGTAGATTTTTTCTAGATTTTTGTCATGCATGGGCATACACCCAGCATTGTTTACATTATCAGAGGTCCCAGATACTATGTAACAGTATTGTTACGCAAGTTGCATAAACACAGGAGCACCTATACACACAGGGACACACACACACACACACACACACACACACACACACTGTCCCCCTATGTGGCTGCCATAAAAATATCAAGGACTACCTGCTTTTGCATGCAACACAACTGTAGGTTGGTTCTCTACTGGCTTCCATAACTTTTGTCACTTACAGAGCACTGGAATGAGATTCCTAAGAGGAGTCTTAACTTGTGGTTATTTAACCTTTTCAGCCACTTATACCACTAGTCATCTGTTCAACTGTCAGTTTTTACCTGTGACAAATTGACCTTTAAGTCCTCTCAGTCAAGGGCAAAGCCTGCAGCACGATGAAGTGTCCAACCTAGTAACTCCTGACAATAGTTCCAATCATTTGGACTAACCCATAAAATGTTTAGTGCCTCAATAAGAGATTGGCGAATTTAGACATGTTAGGTTCTGTGATAGGCAATCTTGGTTTTCAACTTGACTCACCTGGGAAAAGGGAACCACAACTGAGTAATTTCCTCTATCAGAGGGACCTGAGGGTATATCTGCCTGGCATTTTAGTAATTGCTAATTGATGTAAGAGAGCTAGCCCACTGTGGGCAACGCCATCTCTGGGTAGGTGACTCTAGCCCATAAACTCTAAAAGCAAGCCAGCTTCAGTTCCTGTCTTGACTTTCCTTGATGATAAACTGGAGCCTGGAAGCCTAATAAACCATTTTTCTCATCCAAGGCGCTTTTAGTCAGTGTTTCTTCACTGCAAAACACAAGAAAACCAGAACTGGCTCTGAGTTCAATCACTGGGATTGTGAATGAGTCTCTGGTAGTTATGAAATTTAATTAAGAAAATACATATAAGTAGATTAAACTCAGTTACATGAGGATCAGAAAGCAGCATCTGTGAGATTGCATTATGAAGCCTAAATATCTGCTTCCAAAGGTCACAACACATCAGGAAGCATGAAACCATTCAAAGCCCAGAGGATCCTTTCACAGGGAAAGTGAAAATTTACTGTATAAATACACAGAATGGATTTGGTGCTCTAGATTTTAAATGTACTCATTTGTTATTCGGTTTTATTTCTCCTGATTACAGTTATGATAGCTTGTCAGGAGACATAATCTTTCCAGAAAGCTAATAATAAGAAGTAATGGTCAAGATGAGCAGGGAAAATATGGCTGGCAGAGTACAGGAATTCTTTTCTGCCAGCTGTCTTCAGCTATTCCAGTAAGTATCCTGCAACATTGTCCTGGTTTTCTATAACAGATAACATATGGGAACATAATCCACTAGTGGAATGCTGACAGGATAACTCATATGTCCTATAACACCAGTTTGTAGTGGAAATAAAGCTGTCAAATGGTATATGGAGAAAATTATTTACATTATACTGTAACAGTCTCCCTAACATAATAGCTCTTATTTTCATAAATGTGATCAAATACAATAATAAACTTGGAAGACAACTGTAGTGTCTTTTGAATTTCTTTTCCTTTTGGCTGCTGTACCGTAGTCTAGTTTTCGCATTGATCTTATATTTGTCTTGTTGACATTCCATGGTATATTCAGTAACAAATAAGACATGTAATTTGTTCTGCAGTAGAAATGAGGCTATCAGATTGCTTGAATCCTGGTGTCAGGTTTAGTGTAAGAATGGCTTCATGGGTGCTAAGAAGACTTAACCAAAGCTACAGTTCAGAGGCAGGTAATGCTGCCGGTCTTGAATTTGCCTTTCCTCCTGTAGCAAAAAGACAGCAGGTGGTCACCTCCTGGCTTTTTAGGTAGTTAACACACGGGCTTTATAGTGAGACTGGAAATGGGTGGGTCCTGGGACCATGGGTCTATATGCTAGAATGAGAATTCCTTCATGATCTGAACAGATGCTAGACCCAAAGCAGAGGGTTCACAAGGACAAGTACAAAAGTCCAGACAAAGTATAGCTACCCCATAGAGTTATCATTCCACATCTGGGTCCCTTGACAGGTGGACTGTGGAACAAATTAAAATTATCACTGAAGAACTAAAGTGTTCTTTAAAAAAAATGCTCAATAGGTCTCTAACCCCCCAACCCATCTCTGATGTGTTTGAGTGTGGACACATGTGGAGAGGAGAGGACAAATTCAGGTGTGGGTCTTCACCTACTGTGTTTGGGGCAGGTTTATTTTCTATTGGTTGCTTGTGTCCTCCAGGCCCACAGTCTTCAGGCTTTGGGGGATGTTCCCATCTTTGCTTCCACCCTCATCAGCACTGGTATTTAAATATGCATTACTGCACCTGGCTTCACATGGGTTCCGAGAATTTGAATTCAAGTCTTCATACTTGTGAAGCAAGTACTGAGTCATTATATGATAAGAATATGTAGGTAATAAATTAATTTAATATTTGTGCTCAATCCAGAAATTATAGAAGGTTATGGTGACATCAAATATGAGTCTACATGTATTTAACTGTGATATACTGAAAAGCACATCACTAGTGTGTCAGCTTGCAGATAGAAAAATAATAGAATTCTTTAATTCCTTTTAGGCTTGTTGCACTTGTGTCATCACTTGTAACAGAACATGTTAAATTGCCCTTCCCCCACTGAAGCATCATCATTTTCAGTTCTGAAATGTTTTAAGTAAAAGCATGAAATTTCAGAAAGGTATACAGAGGCCATGCATACAAAATGAAATGAAAACAAAATGTTTTGAGGCAGAGAAACCTCTGGGAATGCCTCATACAAAACCCTGGGGAATAAATCAAGACCAAGGAGGTGACAGAGTTAAAAGCGGAAGGTCTGAAAAATACTAGACTTGAAATTTCTATTGTTCAGAGAGGAATGAAGGTGAAATTTCTGACGTGCTGCTAATGAAGGCAGAGCGACATCGTTGATCAAAAGAAGAAATGCAATAGAAAAAGACATCTTTAAGTCAAGGTTGATATTTCTGGATTCTCTTATTTTGTATGTTAGGTTTTTGAACATAGATATTTAGAAATATCCCTCAAGAGGATAAATACAAGTGTTCACATAAGGAGACACAGAATAATAAGGGGGATTAAAAAGAACCCACTCTAGAAAGCATTAAGAAATTATGGACTATTCTAAAACAATGGGGTCAAATTCAAGTTGGGAAAGGTTGGGACAAGAATGAAGAAATGAGGAAAAGGACTGGGAAACTGAGAAGACAACTCTAGGGCCAATTTTAATATAAATTAATTCTCTACTCCCCAACCCTCAATTTTATATAAGTACTTGAGTGCAGTAGCAACATTGGAGGTGGAAGGATCTGAAGTGAATGATAAGTTGTTATAATATGAACCTCTCAGTCTTCTGAGGAATGGCAGCATTAAGTTGAGGCCTTCGTCCACATATTAAGACAGAAAAAAACTGCAATTAAAAATCGGTTAAATCACTTACACGGAATTAAATTTTTTATCACGTTTACTGCATAATTATTTGACCCATTGCCTCACTTTGCTTAATCAATCACTTGGCAGGGCCCACATTCAAAGCAGAAGAGAACAACACTGATATGTCAAAAGCACTAATGGACATGAAAGTGCCTTGTAAGCTGTGGCATGCTATGTTGACAAAACTGCCATTCATCGCTTTGTCTTCCAAAGAAATTTATTTTTCCTAACAGATTAGCATTCAAAGCATGACTTTGCATTGTTTGGAACTGACTCTATGAAGTGCGATACTATAAACTAAAACAAGAGAACTGGAGAGAGGGCTCAGCAGCTAAGATTACATACTGCCCTTGCAAGGGAACCTCAGTTCAGATGCCAGCACCCATGTCAGATGTTTCACAGCAGCTTGTAACTCCAGCGCTAGAAAGATCCAATGTTCTGACTTCTATGGGCACCTGCACTCACATGCATATACCCACACACAGAAACATAGAATTTAAAAATAATAATATTGAATTTTACGGTAAAATAAAACAGCACTCATGTAATATGAAACTTTCAAAACATTACCTTACCTACAGTGATTAATTCCATGTATCAGCTTGTCTCATGCAAGGTGTGCCCAGATATTTTGTAACCAATTATTCTAGGTCACACACTGTTTACAGAAAATGTTTTAGATGAGATTAACATTGCAATTTGTGGCATACAGCAAAGCAGAATTTCATTCATAAAGCTGAGTGACCCTCACAAAGTGGTTAAATGACTGAAGACCAGCCTCCCTTCAGCAGAAAAAATTTTCCCAGTGGACTAACACTCATTCTATCACAGTGCCTCTTCTGGATTCCCCATTTTTAGTTCACCATGGAAGATAATTCCTTATACTGAATATGTCTGTAGATTTCTACATGGACACACACAACATACCCACATACTTATTGGTTAGATTTCTTGAGAGAAACCAGACTCATACAACAATTCATCTCTGTAAATCTAGCATACAGACATATGCCAAAGTAATGTTTTTGATATGAATGTGAAAGGTTAATAAATATTATTTGAGTGAATTTTAAAAATAAGCTGTGAAAACCTCAAATAGTTCTCAAATGAAAAGTCAATTTTTTTCAGTCAATGTTTTCAATATCCATTTTGAGTGCAACTGAGCAAAACTACATTATTGTAGGTTTTCTGAAAACCATTTAAGTTCCATATCTAGCAGCAGCTTAGATTTTAATGATATATGACAAATGGCTTATAGAAGTTTTTTTTTTTTTTTTTTTAAGTTTCAATACACAAAAACTGTAGGGATCATTCAGATTTGATTCTTCCTCTTGGCCAGAGAGGCTGGTCTTTTCTTTCAAGGCTATGCCCACACAGATATATGATATTTAGTTTCTTTAAAAAAAAAAAAATAGCCGGTCGTGGTGGCACACACCTGTAGTCCCAGCACTTGGGAGGCAGAATCAGGAGGATCTCAGTGGGTTCAAGGTCAGCCTGGTCTACATAGTGAGTTCCAGAACAGCTGGGTCTACAGGGAGACACACATACACATATGTGTGTGTGTATGTGTATGTGTATTTGGTCCTGGTCCCAACACCTTCCCTGGGTAAGTCCAGCGCTCCCAGTGCGCCTTGACTCCCCCAGCCTCTTTTACCCTCCCAGCTGCCCCCTCCCCCAAGTCTCTCCTCCTACGCTGGGTACAGGTCCATTTCTTCTCTTGGCACCCCAGACACTGGGGCCAACCTCTCGGCCCAGAGCCACCACTGCTTCTTGATCCTCTACATCTGGTCCAACCTAGTTCCTCCCTACCGTCCCCAGGAACCCTCTGGGCCTGGTCCTGCCCTCACCTCCGTTTACTTTCCTGGGTTGCACGTCACCGAGGGGCCTTGCGCCAGCACCTCTCCTGGTCCCCAGGAGCCCTCTGGACCAGGTCACGTCCTCATATCCCTTTGCATCCTGGGTTGCACAGTCTCCAGTGTCATGGTACCAGCACCTTCCCTGGGTAAGTCCAGTGTCTCCCATCGCGTCTTGACTCCCCAAGCCTCTTTCACCCTCCCAGCTCCCCCATCGACTCTCTCCTCCTAGGCTGGGTACAGGCCCATTTCTTGTCTTGGCACCCCAGACACCTGGGCTAACCTCTTGGCCCAGAGCCACCACTGCTTCCTGATCTTTTGCATTGGGACCAACCCATTTCCTCCCGCGGCCCCCAGGAACCCTCTAGGCCTGGTTCCTCCCTCACCTCCCTTTACTTCCCTGGATTGCACTGCCACCAGCTTCCTGAGACCAGCATCTATCGTGGGCCCTTCTCCCAGGCCAGCCCAGCTCCCAAATCCTTGAGGGCAGCATCTTTCCTGGAGGGACCCATACCTTAGGAGAAAGCCTGATATCATCTGAGCCTCATCTCACTTGGGCCTCTGTGGGAGCTCCTGAAGACAAAAGCAATTAGGTCACTCCAACATAAAATCAAAAGAGATAACCTGACCCTAGACCAACCAGGTTTTCATGCCCAACAAGTAAACCACAAAGTTACATAAAGTTTACAAAAAGAAGCAGATCTAAACTCAACAAAGGAAGGCTTGAGTCTCAAACAAGAATCAGAATCTATGAAGGAAATTAACATGTCAAAGTCACAAAGAAAAAATAATAACATGAGAAAACCAAAATAATATATCCCCACCAAGTACCAATAATCCTCTAGAGGAGTACAATGAGAACTCCCCAGAGATAATATAGGGCATAGAACTTAAAAGAATAATTATAAAGATGATAAAAGAATTCAGTGAATTTAAGGAACACACAAAGAAATCAAAGAACTGAAGGAATAAACTGAAGGGATAAACTTCTGAATGAATTAAGAAAACAGAAATATTGAAGAATACTCAGGATGAAATGAAGAAGGAAGTGAAACACTCAGTAAGCCAATTAGAAATGACAGGAGAAAGCCTCACTGATGTGATGAATGAATTGGAGAACAGAATGTCAAGACTGGAAAATAAAGTGGACAAATTAGACCATGCAAGGAAAGATTATGAAAAATTAAAAAAAATAAAAACACAAGAATGGAATATGCAAGAATTGTGTGACACCACAAAAATACCAAACTTATGAGTCATAGGCATACAGGAAGGAGAAGAATCTCAAGGTAATGATATGGAACAGATCTTCAACAGGATTTTAGAAGAAAATTTCCCAAAATTAAGAAAAGGCATGCCCATACAAATACAAGAAGTATATAGAACACCAAATAGACAGGACCAGAAAAGAAACTCGCCACGGCACATCATGGTAAAAACACTAAACATTCAGAACAAAGAGACAATACTGAAAACTGCAAAAGAAAAACAACAAATCACATATAAAGGAAAAACCATCAGGATTACAGCTGACATTTCAGTGCAAACTATGAAAGCCAGAAGAGCCTGGACCAAAGTATTTCCACCTCTAAATGACCACAGATGCCAACCCAGATTACACAGCCAAAATGTTTATCATAGTGGAAGAGGAAAGAAAAATCTTCCATGACACAAATAGGCTGTAAGAATTCATGTCCACAAAACCAGCCCTTCAGAGACTTCCTGAAGCAATACAAAGAGCTGAAGAAAGGAACTATACACAAGGGGTGACAGAAAGAAATTCAATGAAAGTATAACTGGAAATGCACAACTATATCAAGAATGTGAACAGAAATAAAAATGACAAGATTCAATACACATCTTTCATTAATAACCCTAAATGTCAATGGACTGAACTCCCCAGTCAAAAGATACAGACTTGTGGCTGGAGAGATGGCTCAGCGGTTAAGAGCACTGACTGCTCAGAAACTCATCTCACTTTCAAGGACAGACACTATCTCAAAGTGAAAGGATGGAAAAAAATATACCAAGCAAATGGCACTAAGAAAAAAGCATGCGTAGCAATCCTAATATCTGACAAAATAGACTTTAAACTAAAACTAACCAGAAGAGACAAAGAGGGCTATTTCATTCTGATCAAAGGAACAATAAACCAAGAAAATATTACAATCATGAACATATATTCACCAAACTCTAGTGCATTCAACTTCATATAAACAGTACTACAGGACTTTAAGACCCAGATTAATCCCAACTCATTAATAGCAGGGAACTTCAGTACCCCATTGTCACCATTATATGGGTCAACAGGACAGAGAATTAACAGAGAGACTTCTAAATTAAATAATACCATATATCAAATGGACCTAACAGACATCTACCAAATATTCCACCCAAGCACTAAAGAATATACTTTCTATTCAGTGCCCCATGGAACCTTCTCCAAAATCAACCATGTACTGGGGCACAAAACAAACCTCAACAAATACAAAAAGATTGAAATATTTCCACACATTCTATCAGACCACAATGCAATAAAGCTTAAAATCAACACTGGAAGAATCCCAAGTAACCACATTTACACATGGAGATTAAACAACACACTCCTGAATGATGAATGGGTCAAAAGAAAAATTAAGAAAAAAATAAAAGTCTTCCTGGAAGTAAAGGAAAAGGAAAATACAACATAACAAATCCTCTGGGACACACTGAAAGAACTCTTTAGAGGGAAGTTTATAGCTCTAGGTGCCTACATTAAAAAATCATAAGATCACAAATATGACTTAACATTGCAACTCAAGACACTTGAAAAGCAACAACAAATGAAACCCAAACCCAGCAGACAAAAAGAAATAACAAAAATCAGAGCAGAAATTAATGAAACCGAAACAAAGAAAACAATACAAAGAATCAACAAATCCAAGAGCTGGTTCTTTGAGAAGATAAACAAGACTGATAAACTGCTAGCCCAGTTAAGCAAAAGAAAAAAAGAACACCTCCAAATCAACACAGGATAGATGTGGTGGAGTGTGAGCCTTAAAGTGAATGTTGTGAAAGAGATGGAGGGAGAAGCTAGAGGCAGAAAGTGTTCAAAAATACTAGAGGTACTAGAGGTAGGTCTCTTTGTTTCAAAGATTAGGAAAGAAGAGTTATCAAAAACCCAAGATTCAATGACAAAACTATCAGAAAATGAGTTCTCAAAGAAACAGCCTATATTTGGCTTCATCTCTAATGTTTTGTGAGAGACTTCAGGATTATCAGCAAGCACAATGATGTCAAAGGTTGTAAATATATGATACAAAGGTAGAATACAATATAAAGACAGAGGAGAGATCAACGGTTCTCAGATGACCAGAGCCAATCTATGAAGAGTTTCTGCTACTGTATAACAGAATACCAAAATTAAAACTGTAGTAATATTTTATGTACTTCTATTATCCAAATTTTTAGTGGCTATGATACATGCGTTAGAGAACATTTGAAGAAGGAAGGAATTAATAGAAGCTTACAGCTTCAGGATCTCAGTTCATGGTCATCTGGCTCCATTTTACTCAATCCCATGGGCAAGACAGAAACATCATTGAGGAAGGGCATAAAGGAAAGTTGCTCTTGTCCTGGCAGCCAGGGAGCACAGAAACAAAATAGTAACAGGCAGAGTCCAGAGCCAGGACACACCTTTCAACATGATGCCCCCAGTAACATTCATCTTCCAATCAGACATCTCCTTCCACATGCTTGTTCCTCTCAAGAGACCATTCATATAGTGAATTAATTAATGAATAATGTTGCTTAAATCACAGGCTTTATGCTCTAATTATCTCTGGGAATTTCCTCAGAGACAAATCTACAGCTGTGTTAATCTCCTGGGAACTTTTCAATTCAATCAGGTTGATCACCAAGATTAACCATCACAACATCAGCATGTATTTTAAGCTTTTCATGAAAATTTTGGTGCTACATTATATGCCACAAAGCTGCATCTCAAATGATCTGTAAAAGAACGATACCAATATCAGAAATCTTTGGATTTTCATATCTGTATGACAAATCCATATCAGCAAGAAATGTTTATCTATTAAATTAAAAACTCACGAAGCCACTGTTTAATGCAGGTATTTATTTAAATCCCAAAATTCGAATGTTAGAAGTTAAAACGTTCAGAACCTCAGAATGTGACTGTATTTGGAGACAGGTCCTTTAACTTGCTAATGACATAAGGGCAGGTTTTTGTCTAATTCAATGATGTCCACATAAGCAGAGGAAGTTAGCATTCAAAGAGACCAGAGGAACATGTATATAGAAAGGAGACAATGGAAAGAAGGAGCAAAGGAGCAAACATTTGCAAATGCAAGCGGGACTTGAGAAGGAACCGATCCTTTTGGTACCTTTATCTTCCACTTCTGTCCTCCATAGCTGTGAGATGATGTCTAATGTTGAAAACAGTATTTGGATTTCACTCCTGCTTTCCTAAGAAGACCAAGACAAACTTTTTACCTCTGAGCTGAATTTATTGCCTAAGAAAGAGCAAACTATAGTGGATAAGAACTGATTAATTGGGCAGCGCAAACTGCTGATTTTATGTGGCGTTTGGAGGACGAATTTATCAGAGATTGTGATGTGCAAAGATGTAAAAATCTGGGGTCAAAATCACACATGTGGGGTTAAAAGTGTGTTTTTAATGGGTGCAAGATGGTTTTGGTTGAATGAACAAGTTTTACTTATTTACTTGATAGTGGACTTACTCCCTAACTATTGAAAAATCAGTCCTCTCCTGATTTTTAAAGAATAAACTTCATTATTCTTATCTTTCATAAACAAAACTTACTTTCTGCCAAATGGCAGTTAGTTGAATCACAAATCTCATGGGAAAATTATTCAAAAACTCACAAGTTTTTTTTTTTTTTTTTTTTTTTTTTTTTTTTTTTTTTTTGTCTTTTTGAGACAGGGTCTCCTTATAGCCCCAGATGTCCTGAAATGCACTATGTAGACCAGGCTGGCCTTGAACTCACAAAGATCTGCCTGCCTCTGCCTCCCAAGTGCTGGGAAAGTAGATATTTTTTAAATTGAATTTTTATCAAAATTTGAATTTTTGTAAAAAATATTTTATATATTTATTTTTATGTATTTGAATATATTGTCTGCGTATGTATAAGTTCACCCATGCTGTCCAATGACCATGGAGGTCAGAAAAGAGTGTCAGATCCCCTGGAACTGGAGTTACAGACAGTTGCTGGCCACATGTGAGTGCTACGAATTGAGCCTGGAACCTTTGTAAGAGCAACCAGTGCTCTTAATTGCTGAGCCATCTCACAGGCCCCCAAAATTTGAATTTTTGAGAATTTCATACAATATATTTTTAATGGATTTAGACCTCTTACCCTGTCTGTAACCCCCTAACTACTCCCAAACTTAGCTAAGAAACCACTAAAAGTATATGTTTCATTTTTAAAATATTTTATTTATTATTTAAATTTGTGTGTATGAGTGTATTGTCTGCATGTATGTAAGTGCACCGTGTCATGCAATGCTTGAGTTCAGAAGAGAGTGTCAGATTCCACTGGAACTGGAGTTAGGGATGGCTGTTAACTGCCAAGTGTGTGCTAGGAACCAAACCCTGGTCCTCTGCAAGAACAGGCAGTGCTCTTAACCTCTGAGTCATCTCTCCAGACCTCGAAAGTATATATATTAAATCTTATTCTTGTATCTTTCTTTACTATTCTGAAAAGAAATTTACAGTGCTGCTCATTTTAAAGATGTACTAGAGGGGCTGGAGAGATGGCTCGGCAGTTAAGACCACTGGTTGTTCTTGCAGGTGACCCGGGTTTGAATCCCAGCACCCAAATGGCAGTTAACAACTGTCCATAACTCCAGTTCCATGGGATCCGACAGCCTTTTCTGACCTCCGCGGGCATTTCATGACACAGGTACACTTACCTACATGCAGGCAATACACAAATACACATAAAATAAAAATAATAAATAAAAATAATTTTTAAAAATAAGTACTAGAATAAAAGCCATAGTATTATGAAGCTATTGTGAAAAAACAACATGAGGGGCTGGAGAGATGACTCAGCAGTTAAGAACAGTGATTGCTCTTCACACACACACACACACACACACACACACACACACACACGCACACACGCTCACCCATATCCTTTTAAAGTTTTTTCTTCCAAAGATTATAGAATTTTGGCTACCCTAAGACTATAGTGTTTGCCATAGATGATTCTTTTGCTTTAGTGCTTTTGAAAACAATTGCAAATGTTTTCCTTAATTTCTCTTTAGATATGAAATCCATCTCATCAAGAATCAAGTGAGTCTCTGAAGGCTAAATTTAATAAAATTTAAATCATTTTAGGCTAATGCAAAAAGTATCTATCTCCCTGCTCCATGAATCAGTAAAAAAGTAGAAAAGCCTGATAACCACAACAGTGACTAGCACAGCAAACTATCTCTATTGGTGCAGTAGTGGAACTTTTATCTTGGGAATAATCAACAGCTACCTAATACAGTTAAAGCCTGCTCAATGGGAGGGAACTCATGTATGGTACCATAAACATAGCTCAATATATGTGGCAGGAGAGGTAACAGATAGATCCTAGAGAAAAATTTATACCTGTCACATCCCTAGACAAATGTAATTTCTTACTGTATGCTAAATATGGATCCTTATATTTACAGACCAAGATACCTCTCACCACTTATCAAAGAGACTTCTTTTTGAAAGAGATAGCAATTATACAGAGTTCAACAACTGACCAAACAGATAATAAGTGTGAAATACCCAGCACTAAGCAATACATCTATAATAGAACCTCTACATCTAAGGAAAAACATAGCAGAACAGGGATTGTAGAGAATATTAATTCCTCTCTCATTTTTAACCAGAAAAACTTCATCATGCAACAGATAGTGATTAAGAGAGAAATACACAACTGTTCAAAATGTAGAGAATAAGAGACTTCAGAATGTGTTTCCTTGGAATATGATTCCTGTATTAAACCTCTGCCATCCATTGCAAAAGATGGGGTGGAAAGATTGTAAAAGCCAGGGGTGGTGGATGACCATAAACAGAGCTTTCTAGGCATTTGGAACTTGCTCATATAAACTTACAGCAGTGGTCATAGCATGCATAAGACCCATGAAAACATAGAACAAACAAAAACCCAACATAGAAGTGGGGAAATTGATAAGAAGTCCCAACTGTAGCTGAGGAGCTATTGGCAGCTCTTCACTATGGGATGAGGGAGAGTTGGTCTTCTTTAAGGGAATGAACCTAGATAGGTTGATTAGGCTCCAGTGGAGGAATTCATACCAAAAAACATCTTCATACACAAACTTGACTCCATAGGCCTTAACATGTATGACAGAATGCATGAAATATTGTGGAGGGATATGGAGGGGTGCACATAGGATGGGTGTTCTAAATATTATTAAGATATACTATATGAAATGTGCGAAGTTCAATAAAATATATATTGTAAAGAAAGGGGTTTTATTTCAAAAAATTTGGAAGTTCCATCCCTACCTAAGGAACTCATGCCAGCTCAAGGCTGTTGGGAGAGGCAGAGTCCATTTATTTAGTTGTGGACATGACAGGTTTCCTGTGTCCCACTGATGGCCCTATACTCATGTGTACACAGCACCAAGTGGATTTAGTGGGTTTAAATAAGAGTCTATGATATTGGAAGGGAAAAGTGGTGAGACTGGATAGGTATGGGAGGAGCTGGGAGGGAGGGAGTAGTGGACAGACTTGATCAAAGCACATTTTATTCATGTATGAAATTCTCAAGCAGTATAATAAAAATTTGAAATATGTTTCAGAGAAAAAAGAAAGCAGCAAAGTTGGAGATGGATCACATCATTTCAACAGATGAATTAAAGAGTCAACTGCTGTGTGCTTTCTCTCCCATTCCTCCTTCATGCCCCATTAGGATACAACAAGAAATACATTTTCATTTTTTCCTGGCCATTAAAGGAGAATGAGTGTAGTAGAAAATGTTTAGCTAATTTGAATTGAGCTCACTCTAATGAGCCTGACCTTTTTCATTCCTTTTGATATTTTATTGATTCTAAATACACAAAATAAACTTTAAGGAAATATCTTTATCTTCCGTCCTCTCATAGACACTAAATATTAGGCAGATAAATTGTTGTACAATGTCACCTTCACTGATGTTTTATTTCCTTCAAGTTACCAGCATTAAATCATAGTTAGCTTTAATTAAAAATACAAAAATCAGCAGACAGGTACTTATACAAGTTAAGTTGAACAGCAAAGTTTCATTATGGCTGAATTATGTTTTTATCTGTAGGGTGGTCTGGGTTGGTAGGATATGTGTATCTCATACATGGCTTATCAAAGCTATTTTTTTATATTTAAAAAAAATTTTTAGAAGAAGCGTTTCATTACACCTTTAACATACTCCAACTGTTTCCAGAGCAAAGGTACATCTCTTTCAAAAGTGACTATATAATTTTTAGGCTCACTGTTGAATTAATACAGTTATACAATATTGAGCTCTGTATAAATCCTGCAAGATATAAAATTGAATGAGTTTTTAACCTTTAAAAAAGATCACCATTTCACTTTAAAATATACTGTTTCTTACAGAAAGACTCATTGCTTTTGCTAATAACACTGAGATGTTGGCACATGAGTCTCTCATCTGTATATATCTGATTATTACTAGTCATGATCAGTTGTACTTGGATCCTTGGCACCTGTGTATGTCTATAAAGTCATCAGGTAGATTTCAATGGTAATGTTTATCACCTCTACTAATTAACATGACGTAAAATTTTATGCTTCCTCCTCAATTATAACTCATTTTTTTAATTTGTTGATTTTTTTTTTTTTGGTGTCTGTATATCACACAGAATACCCCAAACCGTCTTATTCAACTATACACCCACTTCCCAGATGGTACTCTCCCATAGTCCCCCACACACACTAGAGCCCATATACTCTGTTATCCCTGCTACTGTCTGCTGTGATGTCGGCACCCCCAGCCATTCCCCACTGCTTGTCCAACTGGTGAATCTAGTCAGCCTATCTAGAGGTCTTTGTTTTAGGAAGGTCAGCTGCTCCTCATCTAGCAGTAATCAGATGTCAATATTCCTTTAGATAAGATTGGAGTCTGCTGTTCATTTTCCCAGTTCTATGCTGGGTTACTATCTGGGAGTCCCTTGGGCCACTCTGGCCAACAACTCAAAAGAAGGTATCCTCTATCTGGCATTGTTGCTTGTTATATAGCGTTTAGCTATACATATGGACTCTTAAAAAATTATATTGTCCCCTTTAATCTTTAGTTACACTTTCTTTTTGGGTGTTTAAGGCCATACAGTTGGCCAGATAAACCAATTTATTTTTACAGTTAAGGCCATTTGAGGATCTGTTCCTCAGGGGTCACATGAGCTTGGGAGGAGCCCCTGGCTCCTTTCTTTTACCAGTTCCGCCTATGTGAAGATAAGTCAAAGGTCCTGCTCAATCATGTCTGGTTTCTCTTGGAAGCATGGAAGAAATGTTTCCTGTGTTGACCCTCCTCTTTGTAGACTGGACACTGGTTTGAGTCCATCTCATGGGGTCTCCTTGGCCTTCTTGATCAAGAGGACAGGTGACCCACCACAATTAGAGGACATTTTGAAAGATGCCCATAGTTCTCTGGAACTAGTCAACCTAGGAGGGCAAGGAGCAAAAACTGTCCTTTATGTCCCTCTGACAAAATTAGTATAGGCTTCAAAGTATGTCTGTTAAACATCCAAGAAGTTTAGTTCCACCAGTCTGGTACTTTAATTACTGTGTGCCATGTAGATAAATCTTGGGCAAAGACCAATTGTTCTCAGATAAACCTTGCCTAGACATATATTTCTTGATCTGTTATGTATAATTTGTCAGTAGGTTGTTCTACTAATATGGCTCCCTTTGTTTTTTAAAACTAGCTAGTCATTATTTATCTCTTGCATTGTCTCACCCCTCCATCATGGTTTCCCCAATTAAGGTGCCCCCATTTTTTCCCATTTTTCCCTTACTAATACCCTTCTCCTATGGTCCTACCTCTCTTGAGCTCCTTCTTTCCCTTTATCCCCTAGATTCCTTGTATACCCTTCCCTTCCCCTCCCTTAAAGTAGCCCAAATTTTATCCATATCTCCCTTATTGATGTCTGTTTCCTACTGTTCTTGTCTTTCATGTTCTTTCTTTTCCTTTACCTCCCTGGGTCCTTTCCATTATCCTTTTGCCTGTAGTTATGTCTGGATACATACTCACTTTTCAGAATTTGGTTCTAGGATCCACATATGAGGGGGAACATAAACCATTTTTTTTTTCTGAGTGTGTGTTACTTCACTTAGTATAACAGTTTCTAGTTCCATCCATTTGCCTGCAAATTTCATGATTTCATCTTTCTTTACTGCTGAGTAAATGTCTGTTATAGTAATA
>NW_008357033.1:569402-584245 GCF_000622305.1 Nannospalax galili | reverse complement strand
GCATTGCATTGAATCTATATATGACTTTTGGTAGGATGGTCATTTTCACAATATTAATTCTTCCAATCTATGAGCATGGGAGTTCCTTCCATCTTCCGATGTCTTCCTCAATCTCTTTCTTTAAGGTTTTAAAAATTTCATTGTAGAGGTCTTTAATGTCTTTGGTCAGGTTTATTCCCAGATTTTTTTTTTTGCAGCTATTGTGAAGGGGAGTGTTTTCATGTCCTCTCTCTGATTGCTTTTTATTGGTATATAGAAAGGCTACAGACTTTTGTAGATTTTGTAACCTGCCACTTTACTGAACTTGTTAATAATTTCTAGGAGTTTTCTGGTGGAATTTTTGGTGTCTTAGATATAATATCATATCATCTGCAAAAACAGTAATATGATCTCTTCTTTTCATCTAGTCTACATCCTAATGCATATCAGTACCTAAATATTGTCATTAAGTGTTCAGTATACAGCATGTTGCATGAGAGAATATGATATTAAAAGCACAATATTTTCTGAAATTAGTTCATGATATTATGAGGAAATAGTTACATGGAAATGAAAAGTTGTATTATCTTTGAGTGCACAAGGTAATTAAAGAAATAAAATCATTTAAATGATCAATATATATAAAAAAAATCACAGAACCGTTAAGGTGCTCAACACATGAAATAAACCAATTTGACATAAGAAGATATGTGATGTCCTAGGATAAACTGAGTAATTACTAACTGTGATCAGATATTTGTGAACAAAAGTTAATGGGTTTTATGAACTACTGTCTAGAATTTGGACTCTGGCTTACACAACATAAGAAATAAGGCAGAGTTTTCAGAAAGGGAACACATACGATTTAAGGAACACATCAGTCAGTGAGATACATCTGTTTCTTTTATTACTCAACTTTTTTTAAAAACTATTTTTCAAATACAGTAAAAAGTTTTGATATGCAAGATTGTTCAGGATGAAATTTTAGGATGCTTTTTAGTAGTCTTTATACCATAGTTTTCATATTCTGGTTTTATTGACATTTAGTAGACTGAACTGGAGAGAAATACATACATATTTTAAAGAAAATAAACAACCTATCCCCCTAAGAAATTAGTAGCTTTAGTGTCCTTATATCTTCAAATTCTTTCTTATTTATAATAGGGCCTAATGTCTGGAGTTAAGAAAAGTATTCATCTAACAAAAACTGCTATTTTTCACATAATGCTGTTTAACTGAAGCTGCCAAGTGTTGTGAACTTTTCTAGGCTGATGATAAAAATGAGGCAAAAAAGGTTAAATAAAGAAATTAACAATAGCATGGCAACGCAGAAAGGGCTCCTGTCCTCAATGAGACTTGTATTCTGGATGAAGTATAACCAATAATCCTAAGAATAAGTCAGCAAATCACATAAATGGAAGTTTTCTATAAATGTTAATGATGAAATCATTCAGTTTAGGAAGTTCGCCAATCAAGGTAACTTTCCAGGGAATGTGATGCTGAAGGGGAGATAATTAAAACTGTGAAATAATTAACCAACTGAGAGCAGAGGTGAGAAAGAAAAGGTACTTGCACGCCCCTGAGGACCCATGTTTGGGAAACAGCATCACTACGCTCTCACTGGGACTTCTGTGACTTACACTTATTATTTCTTACCTGCAATCATTATTTCTCCATATTCAGTCAGTCAGGACTTTCAATTCTTTGTACAAATTAAGTTTTATTAGAACACAGTAACACTCATTTGTATGACTCAGTGGTACTCTAGACACCACATAAGCCAAAGCTTGTTAGTAATGACAGAGACTACAGTTAGCCACAGAGCTAACAATATTGGTCATCCAGATCTTTGCCAATCCCTGTTGTCAGGACCTTAATCAAGTTAGTTTTAGGAGACTGTCAAATTTGCAAAGCCCTGGTTCCTTTGGGAACAGACAGTTCCTTTCATCAAGAAACTCATTAGTAAATTTAGACTTTCTTCCTGGAGTAGTAGTCTTTTCAAGGTTACCAGAAGATTTTATTCACATAAAACCATAAGCACATACACAAAATATCAATCAGATAGAAATTTTATTGTCTTACTTAAAGTAGAGAAAGGGAATTCAGCTTTGTTGGCCAGAATATTGAAGCAAGTCTCCAATGCCAAATAAATATTTCAAAAAGCATTTCCTTTGGAATACAGGACTAAGAAAGAACCCTGTATTACCAAGGCATTAGTAGTCACTGATTTTTCAAAACAAATCATTTAAAAATAAATTTTATCATGTAGGAAATTAGTCAATGAAAGATTGATCATCTGATTGATTTACACATTGAAAACATTTTCTACAAATTTTCTAGATTTTTGTATTTTGTAATGCAGCAAGTTTATAAACTTTTTATTTACAAACTTTTAAGAGAGTTACTTATATATGAACCAAAGCCGTCAGGCTCCCTCCATCCCTAGAGTGTTTGGGATAGCTTTCTTACAATGAAACTATTCCCCTGCATAGTGACCATACCATTTCATGTGAAAATAATAGCAATACATTTCTTTAGCAGTTATTATACAGTCCACATTAAAATTTAATTCATTTGACTTGAAAGAATCACGAACTTCATGCACTGAACTTATGTTCCTTGGGTCTTTTTTATTTTGTGAAAAGTATCAGATTATTTTTTTATCTATTGAATTTCTGGATAGACCAAGGTCATTATTTCAAGGAACCCTTACACCAGGAATTGTTCCATTGTGTCTGTCTTCTAGTGTTTTATTCTTCCTTGAATTTCCTGGAAGTTTATATTTAACATACTGAATATCAATAGTCTTACAGGAAGAGGAAAATAAAAAGACAGCATGAGCAAATAAATCTCATTGGAGGTAATTATATTAATTTCGTATCTTGACAATTTTAACAAAGTAAAATAAGCATTTAGGCTGTTTCATTTTTTTAAAGGAGATATGTTTATCTTTATGAGAAAAAGTGATCCTTTCATTTTGAAATTTGTTTGATAATATTGAAGGAAAGATAGAATTTAAAAAAGAACCCTTCTACCATATCAAGGGATTACTGATAATGCAAGAGACAAAAGATGCTAACATTATTAGATGAAAAACTGCTCCAGAACCAACTACCATGTCAGGTCCCAGGAAGTCCAGACATTTCATTCCCTTCCCAAGTACCAAACTCCTGCAACAAAGAAAATTCAGACTTAAGCAGAAAACCATTGTGGAGGTGTTATTTTAAGGCAATCACATTCAGTTTAAGAGTTGGTGACCTGATTTTATGGCTACCAGATGTAAAGTAATGTAAAACATACAGGAGCACCTATGAAGCATGTTGGCCAAACTTAATCTTTAGGCCTAACAATGAATTATTCTCGGTAGAGGTTGACTGGAATCATCGCATAAAAACCATATGATAAAAACAGTTTGTAAGACTCTATTTCCTTATGGAAATTCAACTCTTCCCCTTGATGAGCTTGCACTGAGGGTGTCAGGGGACACTAACTTGACTCAATAGGCCTCAACATAAATGACACGATGCATGAAATCCAATGGGGGTTATATGGAAAAGTGCTGATGGGGAAGAAGCGATAAAGATTAAGACGTTGTATATGAAATACACAAAAATTCAGTAAAAAAAAATAAAAAATAGATTGAAGATTTTAAGTACATTTGAAACTACTCATCATTCTGGTAACTGGTGTGATTATTTTTTTCATAGATAACCAGAGAATGAACTACAAATACCCTAAGCTGTAAGGAAAAGGAGGATGAACTTCATGAACTACATGTGAGGAGCTTCCCTTCCATGTTTAAAGTTTCTGAGACTGTAGAGATGGCTCAGCAGCTAAGAATGCTTGCTTCCAGAGGACTCTGCATCAAGGCCTTACCACACACTGTAATTCTAGCTCCAGGCAGTCTAATGCCCTTTTCTGGCATCTGTACTTAAGACAAATGGCACATACACATAGACACAAACACATACATGAAAATAATAATAAATTTAAAGAAAGTTTTGGACCTAAAAATCCCAGTGACCTTGGCCACTACCATGTTTTCTTAGGGTCCCAGTTTCTCCAATGGTAAAAGAACTCTGAGTCACATCTCTCTTATCTTATATACAACAGGGTTATGAACTTTAAATTCACGTGCATAGTATTGTATACTCGGTTGAATATAGCAATGAGGGCCAGAAACTGGGAATCCAGTTACTTGGATTCCAATCTCCAGCTCAACCACATCCATAATTTCCCTCTGTCTTGGACCATTTAATTGCAAGTTGAGGCCATCACAACTATAACACCTGCCTCATAGGATTGTCATGAGGACTGATTCAATTTGTATACAAAATGCTGAGAAAAACGACTTGTCATAGTAAATGTTTGAAATACATTACTTATTGCTGTTACGCAACTTTCTTATTTTAACCATTTTTTGTGTTGTTTGTGATTGTATGCATGTTTGCATGTTCATGTTTGTGGGCACACGTGTGCCTGTGCAGCTGGAGGCCCAATGCTGTTGTCAAGAATCATCTTCCATTACTGTATTCACTGTGTCTGGGTATCTCAATCAGATTCAGAGCTAGCTGATCCATTCAGTGTTGCTAGTCAGCTTGCTCTGGGATTCCCTTTTTCTCCTTTCTGAGGTTGGAATTACAGGTGGTCCTCCATACTCAACAAGTATTTACTTAGGTTCTGGGGATCTGAACTATGATTCTCAAACTTTTGTGGCAAGTCTTTTAACCACTGAGTCATATCATCAATCCCTATACAGCTTTCTTATTTAAAATCAAGACTGTAAATGCCTTACAATGTAGTCTCTCATAAGACCATGCTAGAGCTAGACTATAAAGCAGAATTATAAGCACAATTTCAGTTGTGGCTGTACTTTTCAAAATATGCACCTGACACTTTAGTGATAAAAGTGCCCCAGTCCCAGCCTAGTTAGACATCAGAAAACGACTTACAAGTACCTTCTTTCTTCCATTTCTCTATGGTGGAAGCTGGGGCTCATTTCCAGCAATGAATGGTGAAGTCTTCGCTTCTTGATATGTACAGGGTTCGTAGAAACCAAATCAAGGGTGGTGCTTAGTCTCTGAATCAAACAGATACACCTGTCATCATAAATTTCATTCTTAAACTTTGGCCATTTATTTTTTTCTACCTAGCACACAGACATACTGTTGGGAAGTATAGCAGCCTTTACACATATGTGAAGTCAAAGCTAAGTTGTTTTGGATGGTAGAGAAAGGAAACCGCTTGATTTCCTCCATAAAAAGAAAGAAAAAGCTTATGTGTTTAAACCACAGTTCATCTGGAATTGTGAAATATACCATGGAAGATAACAGCAGCTGATACACTTGCTTTGTTTCAGAAAATGACACCAAAACATGACTTTTCTCATCTGTTTGACAGTTGTTGCAGAAACATTTTCTAAAAACTTTGGAAAGGTGTTACAGAGTCTGACTGCACATTTCATTAATGTTTAAAGCTTTATTTTATTAAAGATAAATCATTCTCTTGCATTCCGATTTGTATACTCATTAACAGAAACCATAGTCTATCACCAACAAAGTAAGGTTAGCTAATACAAAGAACTTAGGCTGTTGCAGCCCTTGGTATCTTACGACCATGAGAAAGGTCTACTGAGTTAGTGAGGCTATTTGCAGGAAGATAAGAATTTACGTTAAAATATGAAGATATTTAAGAGAATTCTGAAGATTCACTCCATCATTTTACTAACAATATCTAATTAGGAATTTTAGTAAATAAAAGGAAACTTTGATAGTATGATAAAAAATTACCATTCAGTCTTGGAACACTCTTTGGTATGTTTTGGATAACTAATGCCTCTTTTTTCATTGAATAGATAGATTAGTACTTTTATCATTTTAACGGTGTTAAATGAGCATAACAAATGAAATTGAAAGTTAACTCCTCAGAAGATTCCGGAAGGAAGGAAGAGACAGCTTATGCTTCCTGAAGAGCTTTGATGGGAGCTTGATGTAGTTTTTTCAATGTTACTGTCACGGTAAATTTCCTTCCCTTTTTCCTTTATGGGAGGCTCCCTGCACTCCCTCCCAAGGCCCAAGGACTAGCACAAGACATTTTAAGTTTCGGTTTCCTTTATGATAGGGAGTGAGGGGTGACTTACTAAGAAACTGCGAAGTGCGCTGTGCCCTGGCCATTTCAATTGCTTCCGCACCCTGCCCAGAGTCTCCATTAGCTTTCACCCATGCCCCGTGGGCCCATGGTCTCACCGCGGGTCTAAATGCCCCATCTCTCTTCCACACTTGCAGGACCAGCAGCTGCACACACTTCCTTTTCCCATTCCAATCCCGCCACGCTAACTGCCAATTTGCTGCTCCCCAAATGGCGCCAACTCCTCCTCCGTTTTTTCCACTGTGCTCTGCTTCTCTCTGGTGCTCTAGACCCACCCCCTCTTTTCCACAGAGGATGAATTTACCCAACAATTACCATCCTATAAATTTTCGTCACTTCTTTTCTTTAGATTTCCTTCCCTAATATCTTACTCCGAACTATGGATTGAAATAAAATCACAGAATTTTTTCCCCTGGTCAACTCACTTGAAGAACCATAAATAATAGAATCACTGTTTAAAAGTCATTTGCAATCCTCTTTGGATGTTAAAATTGCAACAGAGTCCAGACTCTATACTCCATAAAGTTTCGAAGGAGCTATTTCCATGTCAAAGCATCTCTGAAGCACCAGAAAGTCTGTAAGTGGGAAGTCCTTTTTTTCCATATATAGTCTCAATTGTTCTCTCTTTTCCCAGGAACATGTTCTTTAGCTGGTACGAAAAAAAAAAAAAAAAAAAAAAAAAAAAAAAAAATAGAATGTTTACTATAGCCACACAGTTTTCAGCTGTATAATATTCAGAACATGCAGAAGGGTAAGAGGAGAATTTTTCAAAACTAAACGTAAATGAATTCATTAGCTCAGTATGGAGATATTTTGAGTATGAAAAATAAGGGAGCTTTATATTTATTATTTTAACAGCAGAAGTATGTGTATTCATTTGCCCCTCCCAGCAGCAAAGTGAAGGTGGTCCTCACACTGTTCACATCTGCCATTGCTTTTTCTTGACATCCCAATGTTAGGGAAAACATGTAGAATGATTATCTTCCATTCTCCAATATTCACATTTCATCCCAAGGAGAAAGCTTAGATGGGAAGCTTAACAGATGTGATATCTCTTGGGACAGCTACAAATACACATACTTGTCTACATGCAAGCCTGGGTCCTCAATTAACTGGAGGTCGTGGTAAACAAGGACCAACAGAGCCTCTATCTAGCACCAACAAATCTTCTACATTTTCTATAACAGGTCTGTAGCTAAGCATAAGGCAAATTAAGTGTCCTCCCCCTGGAAGTTCACACTAAAAAAGTAAACGAATTTGTGATTTAATTTTGGACAGTTCCAATTCTTATAAAATAACAATACCAATGCAGATGACATACTGTGTTTACAGGGAAGGCCCTGGATATCACTTTGAGAAAGGCCTGACAAACATGCTTCTAACTTTGTGTCTCTTGCGGAACTAGGATATTTGGGCAGATAGACTATTTTAAGGAAGTTCAGGTTAAAATGAAGCTGATAAGTTTTAAGAAAAGAAATCGGGTCATTGTATCTAAAAAAGAGATAACAAGGAAAGAGGTAGTAGGAAGCAGGCAGTGGAAGACTTACAAGAGACACCCCAGATAATGAAGGAGTGAATGATTACCAGAGGGCACATAGAGATAAATGGTATCTTATTTGTATACTCAAAAGACATCTTTCTACTGTGAAGAGATGCTGTTATAATTCTGATTAGGGATGGGGAATGGCTCCATCGGTAAGGGACTTGTCTTTGGAAGCACAATAGTTTGACTCCAACCCCCAGAACCTCCATAAAACTGCTGGATATGGTAGCATGAGGTTGTAATCTCAGAGCTGGGGAAACAGAGATGAAACAGTGGAGCTCACCGCCCAGCTAGACTTTCCTAGTTAGGAGCTCCAAGCAATGAGACACCTTATATCAAAGGAGGCAGACAGCATTTGTGAGGATGACACTCAAGGTTGTCTGGACTCCATATACATGTGCACGCATGTCTATAAACACAGACATATGCATACAAAGAAACAAATGATACTAAATTACAAGCTCATACTGGAGATCCCATGTATGTAAAGGAGTGAGAGTCCTTGTTTCAAATCTGTATAGGGTAGAATGAATGTATTTTTAATCCAAGTAACTTCTGATTGTTTTTCCTTCTAAAAGGGGATACACACTCATAGAATATGTATCACTATGATAAACCATCATAAAGTAGAAAGTTTATATATCTAATTCTCAGGAGGACCAACTGAAGTAGGAGATAGTCTTTCGATTTTCTTTCTGTGCACTTATAAAAAGTTGAGCTCTCTCTCTGTATACATTATTGTTTGCTCTTACACTTTTCACAGTTTAAGCAGGTCAAACTTTAGGAGCAATTTAATTGCTCACATAATTTCTTTTCAGAAACAAGGTATTATATAAAATCAGTAGTGCAGTGTCTACACACAGCTGTTTAACTCCTTTCACATGATTCATGAAGTGCACGTGCACTCATGATGGTGTCAGAACTCATGTAGGTACAGCAAACTAGAATTTGGATGTCAAATTCATAGGTGGGTTAACAGACTTCAGTGGTAATTATCAAGGTCATAGTTCAAATAATGACTGGAGGAGTTCAATCTGAAAGCAAGCTCACTATGCTGCTGGCTCCCTGACTTCCACTAACCCCTCTATTGAGCACCTTTCCCACCTCTTGCTCTTGTCTCCTGCTCATTGTGCTGTAGATCAGCAAGGTTGCATTACCATACATCTTGTCAGAAGCAGGGACTCCCAGGTCCAATACCAGACCTATAAACTCAGAACCTGCATTTTAACAAGATCCCTAGATAATCCCTACATTAAAGTTTGTAGAGTATGAAATAATACCTTCCAATCCCTTATGGAAAAAAGCCAGGCTGACCAAGATAACTAATGTGTTGGCTACTCTCAACCTCACCTGAAAACGAAATAAAGGGAATTGCTGGTTTCATGTGCAGACAGAAAAAAAAAATAGGAATTCTGAGTGAATAATGTCTCTCTAGCCATATTTTTATTGCTTTCTAAAATACAGCTTAAAATTGAGCCATTTACTTAGCACAAAAAGCATCAATTTGAGGAACTGCAGGACGTGCACTTTAAAAATATTTTTCACCTGAAATAGATTTGTTTCTATGCAAAGAACAAATGGGGATAAATATTAATTTCATAACTGATCATTAGCACAAATCTGGCGAAAGTCCAAAAGTGGCCATGGAGAACTGGTTGCAATGGTATACCATGCAGATATTTGAAACCCTGAGATTTTATGCAATACCTTTCAGGGTTGCTAAGCAAGAACCAGCAACTTGTGAGTCAACTTGTGTGCATAAAAGTAAATTTAAAGACACATAAATATGACTGAAAAGATATAGAATAGCACTCAAGGAATGCACAAGATACCAGCAACTTGAATTTGAGACAGGAAACTAAGGCATAGAAAGCATTTCTAAGAAGACAAAAGAGAGAAGGTACTGTTTATAAAGGATATAATGACAATGTTTGCATGTCCTCAAAGCAGAATACAGTGGAATGAGATGTGCCATTTAATCCTTGCCTCTACTGTTACCAAGTTAAACAGCTGTAGTTCAATACTTGTTTTTAAATTTTCAATTATCTACCATACTGTTATTTCAGAGAATAGTGAAGTATTCATCCTACAAGTCACCTTAAAATATTATAGAAGCAGGTGGAAAAATCTTTCATGAACTATAATATGTAATGCAAAAATAAGTCTGTATTATTGAGTCTGGATGCTTAATGTTTTGATATTTTCTAAATGGAATCACATAAAATATTAACCACCTCCATTATTGTTCCTTTCTGAAACAACTTTCATTATGGTAATAAATGAAGTTTTCTGAATCACATCTCTTCATAGGAATCTGTCCCAGAAATTCCAGGGCTATAGCAGATTCATTTGCATGTTAAGCTCAACAAAAAGAACTTGTCCCAACAAAACTCCAGCTTTCTTTTCATTAATTTTTTAAAACACTGTACACATTTAAATTCATGGTTTTTTACATTTTGGGGGGAGGTGTTTTTGTTTTTGTTTTGCAATGATACTTTCTAATTTCTAATAGGTATGAATTGGTGTATGGCCAAAAACTTGACAGAAAAATGTGATAATTCCTACTGGCACAATGTAATGTGAGTGAACTTTGGGAAGGTTGAGGTGGGGGTGATGATGATCACTGTGCTGCTATCTTCCTCCTCATACATGTGAGGGCAAAAGACAGGAAAGATGACCTGGAATACATGTAAGTGCCTCCAATTCTACCTTATACTACAATACTAGGGAGACTGTGACTATCAAAAGAGAGGTTTGACCCTTTCTTGCTAGATTGCTAACTCACCTTTCTCTGAGAAAAAGAGAAATTTTTCTAGAAAAATCCTTTAAGAACCATTTCAAATGCAATTTCTTTCAAGAAGCTAGTTCGGATTACTTCAATTTGACGCAATTCAGTCCTTTGAATTACTCCTGTACACTCCATCTGCACTCTAAGCTGTCATGTTCTATGTTATTAAGAACTGGGCTGTGATCTCTCCCCTGCCATCATGTGCATTCATACCATGAAGACAAGATTGTCTTTTTCACATTTGTATATGCAAAGGGATTTCATACTGGGTAGAAATTTTATAAATATATTTTTAAAAGTTCCAAATATGTTTACTATCATTCAATGAAAAAGCCTCCCCAAAATCTACTTCAATTTATATAATAAGGCAGTTCAGTCTAAGCAAGATGCAACTGGTTATAGATGAAGCAACCCTTAATCAACAGACACTGCCTCTAAGGAAAACTTTGTACTGAGAATCTGTTTCCCAAAGATGTTTTATTAGCAAAATTTGTTTAGCAAAAGAACATCATTTGTATGAAATAAGATATATTATTTTGTACAACATGCAATACATATAAATTAGCAGATTATTTTCAGACAGTTTATCTTGTGCTCTTGTTTGCACTTGCTTAAAAAGTCTTGTCTCCTTGTATATATGCATCTATTAAAAATGCTCATATAGTTTAAGACAAGCACACCATGGATTGTTTTATTCCAAATTGGAATCCCAATAGAAGGTGAAAATTGAAGTGACATTAATAACTAATGACTCAATCAAAAATTGATTTAGGACAGATTAACAAAGATGAAAGTCAAATTTAGACTCATTTAGTATGCCTACAAGAGTCAAAGGGAGAAAGCCAGTAAGTGCTAAAATTTGGAGAAAAATTGCACATTTAATTGAAAATATGTAGCTTTATTTTCCAATTATTTCAGTGGGCTATGATAAAACATACACACTTAAATATTATTGATTTTTTTCCTAGTGTAAAGTGAGTCACCTTTAGCAAGTCTCCATATTGAACATCTCTAAAAAGGTTTCAGAAGCATTCCTGAGTCTAAGAGGCTGGACTATTTGATAAGCCTCATCTTGAGTCACTCAGTAAGATTCCTAACAGACCAACAGAAAGGGAAAGGCAGCAAGTGGCTGCTATGACCTTCACTAGCTGTGTATTTACATCAAGCGCTCTTTATTCTTCACACTGCTGTATCTCCATCCCCTTTTCCTTATCCACAAACTTCCTTTACTTGCCTGTCTGGTTACCTCCTTTTCTCTATCAGAGCCATGAACAACATAAACTAATTCTAGCTAACTCCAGCAAGCAAACCAATGGGCTGTTAAGAGAAAAGAATGAGGTTCTGGCATATTCTAGAAAGCTGAACCCAATGCATGATCTTTCTGAGGATGTGCCTGTCTGAGGAAAGACTTTTTCCTGGGGTTTGGATAGAAAGTGCTCCTCCAAAAGTCTCCTGTGTTGTACGTTTTGTCCCTTTGTCCCATGCATACTGGTGCTACTGTGAAGTGTGTGGATCAGGAATGTTCTGATTCCTCCACTGATGGATTTATAACAGAATGAAGTACAGGTAGATGGTAGAAACTTTGGAAGGTAGAGCCTAGTTCGAGGGTTAAACACCTGACCCTGACCCCTTCCTTTCTCTCTCTTTTTGCTTCCTGTTTGCTGTGGTGTGAGCATATGTGTTCTACCATGCCCTTTTCATCAAGATGCTTAGACTCAACCCCCTGAAAGTACAAGAAATATAAATAAATGTTTCCATCAAGTTGTTTATCTCAGGTGTTTGCTTATGCTGTTTGAAAAAAACAACTTACACTTGTATCTCTTCTTCAGCCTTCTATCACTGTGTTCAACAGTCAACTTTCCTGGAGAGAAAGCTTTGTTATTCCAATTTCTCATGGGTCTCTATTCCTTTAGAGAGATAAATCCAGCTTTATTGACAGATGATGATAATGATGATGATGATGATGATGATGATGATGATGATATTACTACCAACAACAACAACATCTGTATCCCACCGGTAAAGCAGAAATGGTCGTTGCTGATTTTTCAGATGGACATGGAAGAAGAAAAAGATAGATATTAACTATCTCTTTGATACAATTCCTTCACTATTTTCTTAACAGTTCTTTTCCCCCCATAGGCAAAACAAAACCAAAATGCTTTAGTGGGTAAACACACTTACAGGCAAATCTGATAACCTGAGTTCCATCCTTAGAACCCATAGAGCAGAGGGAAAATCTGACCCTCACTAGTTTTACTCAGACTTCCACAGATATCATGGCAAGGAAATGATGATGAATGCATGCAGAAAAATATATACAGGAAATAAATAATGTAATACAAATTTTAAAAATAAACAAGAAAGCCATTCCATAATTGTAATCCATTCCTTACTTGGAATCACATAATCCATATGCCTGTTTCCCCTTCCCCGATCTTAGTTTACAAATATTCAACTTAGTTTTAAACTTTTTACTTGAATTTTTGTAAACTTCATATAATTTATTTAATTATGTTTAGACCCCCTCTATTATCCATACCTTCCATAGTACTTCCTACCTGATTTCCTCCACTCTATTATATATTATTATATTATGTTATATTATATTATATTATATTATTAATGCATATTAAGCCAAATTTGTGTTCCCAAATGCCCTTCAGTGTGGGTCCAGCCCCTGGAGCCTGGCTAACCTACACAGTGTCACACGCTTAAAGAGACATTCTTCTCAGCAGCCATCAGTTGCCAATACTTCCTCAGGTAAGGCTGGGGTGTCTTACCTACTTCCCCACTCCTATGCTGGTATTTTGGCTGGCTTGGGCTTATGTGGAACTTTTGCATACTGTTACCATTGTTGTAAGTTCACACAATTAACTAACCAGCTTGCTGGAAAACTGTCTCCTTGGGGTCATCTACTACCTCTGGCTCTTACAATCTTTGCACCCCATCTTCTGCAAAGATCCCCGATCCTTAGGAGGCAGAAGTTGTGTCGTAT
This sequence comes from Nannospalax galili, assembly GCF_000622305.1. Classification (NCBI taxonomy): domain Eukaryota; kingdom Metazoa; phylum Chordata; class Mammalia; order Rodentia; family Spalacidae; genus Nannospalax; species Nannospalax galili. The sequence goes on along the minus strand of NW_008357033.1, from coordinate 570,790 downwards.
TTATGGATAAGCACCATGTAGTCCCTTATTCTTTCCACTTTGGTCAGTCGTGGGTCTATGTGTTAGTCACTATCTGCTGCATGGGGAGGTTTCTCTGGTGAGAGTTGAGAGATGCATTAATCTATGGACATAACAATAAGTCATTAGGAGTTGGTTTAATACTACATCTATTTAGCAGAAATGTAGCAGACTCTTCTCTATGGCCTGTGACATGTCTGAACATAGGTTCCTAGGCCTAATATCAGGGTTAAGTATGGACTCTGTCTTATGAAGTGGAACTTAAATGCAATCAGAAAGTGGTCATTTATTCCCATAACATTTGTGCCACTTTGGTACCGATGTGCATATCTTGCCAGGCCAAATGTTCACAGGGTTCATAGCTGGGTAAGGTTGATGATGACTTTTCTCTTCCAGTAGCATGAATACCACCTTCTATCTCTATGAAGGCTAGCCAGTATAGATGAAGATTTGAAGTCAGTACCAGCTTGACGTCTCCTTTCTTTATATGGATACTGGGTATCCAACTGAAGTTGTCATGCTTGCAAGGCAAACACTTTACCAACTGAGCTATCTCTCCAACTTCTAGTCTTTTAAATTTTTATATAAACATTCTTTTTGACTCTGGAAATTCTGCAAAGTACCATTTCTTTAGCTTCTTTGATATCATGAAAATGTACCAGACAATTTCACAAACTAAAAGCTCAATATATATGTTTCATGATATCTGTATGATTTGAGTTCTCGGAAGCAAAGTGCTAAAAAGATATTTTTTATTAAAATCTTCAAATTTCATGGTTGACTTTTAAATCTAAGTTAATGGAGGAATTTCCCCATGGTTTTGAAGCAAACATAAGTATACTGGCAATCTTTAAACAAGGATAGCACTTGATAAAGAAATGTAATTAATTTAGTGTGTATCCTTGGATATAATTCCTATATTAAATCTCGCAGACCAGGCTCAGGGGCCATTGTGGAAGAAGGAGTAGAAAGATTGTAAGAGCCAGTATTGATGAATGAACATAAGAAAGCAGTCTTCCAGGCCTCTGGGAAGTTGCTCATATGAACATGGAACAATGGTGACAGCAGGCGCAAACCCATGCTGACTCAGTCAGACAAAAACCCAGCATAAAACTGGGGAAATGGACAGTAGTCCCCAGTCTTAGTGGAGGAACTATTGGCAACTGATTACTGCGGAGTTAGGAAAAGCAGATCTTCTTTAAACGAGTCATGCTAGATAGGTTGACTAGACTCTAGTGGATGATCTTGAATCGAGGAACATCTGGGTAAAAATGTTTGACCAGATAGGCCTTAACATATATAACAGAATGCATGAAATCTGGTGTGTGTGTGTGTGTGTGTGTGTGTGTGTGCGTGTGTGTGTGTGTGTG
>NW_008357033.1:551725-569388 GCF_000622305.1 Nannospalax galili | reverse complement strand
GGGTGGTGGGGGGGTGGGGGGCTTGGGGGGGGGCAGATGGAAGGGGGGCTAAATTTGATTAAGATATATGAAGTGCATAAAAACTCAATAAAATATATATTTTAAAAAGAAATCCAATTAATTTAACAATAAGAATGCTCTGAATGGATACAGTCTAGAAGTCCTCGAGTGTAGAAAGTCTAACATTTTCCTCATTTTCACCAATACTTACTATCGTGAATAGAATTATCAGAACTTGCTTTGAATACTACTTTCAAGTTTTCTGAACTGAATTAAACAGTAAATATTTTCAATATACTTATTTGAAATCATTACCAAGTATGCTACTAAAAATACGGCAGTTCTGAAATAAAATTTAAAAAGCAGCAACAAAATTGATAAGCCCAGTAATATTACTGAAAATGAGATACAGTTTCCTATTGCTACCTTATATGAATTTAATGTATCAGGAATTCTGTGAATAATTACTTAGGGTGAAAGCAATTATCTCTTAACAAGCCCAGATCTATGACACTAACTACATTTTTACTTATACTGTCCTATGGTGTTGGAATATGAATCACTTTCATATCTGTTTTGGCATGGCCATTGATTCAATTAGTCCCTAGATTTTATTTCATAAAAATAAACTGTGGTTGAGCTATTGCTCTCTCTGAGTGTGGAAAAGAACGTCATGTTTATATCATCATAAACTGTAATAATAAAATTTAAATAAGCCCAAAATGAATCAGTTGAGGCATAAAAATTAATCACAGAGATTAAAAAAGAATTCATAGTCAAAGCAAATACAAAACATTGGACATATTTCTATGTTACCTGAGAAAAACACATCATAGAAGGAAAATATTTTGCTACAATTAGCATATTGGTTAGTCCTTTTATTGAGTAACCAGGAGATAAGAAACACTGTAACAGACATGCACCCAGGTCAGGTGGGACTGAGAGCAAATGAGAGGCAAGTTTCCTCATTTGCAGTTTATCCATACAAGAGGAAAACTGTCAGAAAACGTAAAACACATTCACAAATATTCATAGATCATTCAACAAAATATATCTTATGGATCTACTTAAGAAAGCCTGATGTTTTTTTCACATTAAGCTTCAGGTGAGTTTTGTTGATTTTTTTCATCATCTACCTTCTTATACAAATCACGTGAGTGAAGGCTCCAACCTTTACTCCCATTTGGGACTGCTTTTTAGGTAAGCCCCCTGCGCAGTGTCATGGAGTCTCTGTTCAGTTTCATCCTCTGATGTTACTATGCCAAAAATCATATTCATTTTGCAAATCAGATCCTGCTTACATTGGAAAGACAAAGAAAATCACAGGAAGAGAGAAGTCACCTTCTACCTCACAGAGATGACTAAGTGAAGCATTTAGAGAAGAAGAAAAAAAAAATGCATTTCTCTGGGCTTCAACCAGCACAGTAGAAATGCATGTGATTTGGAGACTAACAAGGATGAAATGGGAAAATTCTAGGAAGAATTTCCTGTTTTCTCTCTTAAGAGATCGTTTGTAGTAGGAAACTGGTACCCAGTAACAGCCAAGCTTATCTCTGCCTAACTGAATTTTGGAGCATCTCTTCTCGGAACTTGAACAGAAATGGTATGATCTGGAATTGAATAGGAAATAGCATTCAAGAGAGACCTAGAGTCAAGCAAAGTTTGGGAACCTATTTTTTTTTCAAAGTTTAAAGATAAACTAGTTTTTGAAAATTTCATATACTGTATTTATATCATTTCCACCATGAACTAGAGGTAGTCAATGGCTACCAAATGAGGGAGAATCAGCTTTCTCCAGGTATGAGAGGTGATAGTCAGTCCTAAGCACATACACATATGAGCAACCTACATGAACCCAGAAGGCTTCTATACACCTAGGGAACAATGCTAATTATAGAACAGGTCAGGTACCTATTTTTACAGCCTCCTCTTCTTTGATTCCCAGATCCAGCACCGGTTCCACAGTTTGGAGCAACTGTCTCTGCACTATTTCTGATGCTGGGAAAACACAGATTGTATGCATTGATAAAGACCTGGCACAGTATTAGCTTTTGCTCCAGGCTCTGAGTGTGGGCATACAACAGCATCTCAAGCATCTCTCCTCTGTCTTTCTTCATTGTGTCTTGCTAACCATCTTTTCTCAAGTCATACATAGTTTGGATATCAAAGGTTCTACATTAAAAACTAGCAAACTGTGACTTCAGGCTAAGATCCCATCCAGGTTCTGTCTCTATGTAGTCCCCCACATAAAAATAGATTAGCATTTTCTTTATTATAAACAAAAAATTAGCATAGAGAATATACATCAGGGTCTGAGTAGACAGTGTCTGCCTAGCATGTGGAGTTATATCTCCATCACCACATAAACTGAGACTGGTGACACAGGGCTGTAACCCCAGATTCCAGGAGGTAGACAGGAAGATCAGAAGTTCAATGGCATCCTCAGCTACAACAAATTTGAAGCCAGCCTGGGCTATATGTGACACTGTCTCAAAATAAAAGTATATATCAGATAGAGAAATTAACATATGTGGCCAACACATCCTGAAATATTCATTACCTACATTTTTAATAAAATGAAAAAATGGGCGAATCACTGGTCTAGATAAACTCAACCATTTTGGGATACATTGTATTGTTTCTAATATAGGAGACCTTAAAGCTAGAGTCTTCAAATTAGCAGCTGTACTCCCTCTGCACAAGGCATGATAGAGCTTTCAGATATCTGTTGGGTTGTTAGTTTGCTCTTTGAGGCTATGGATTACATTAATGCCACCTCAAAACAAAACTCAACTCAGGCTTGTGCCCCTTTATAATCTTGATTTAACCTTAGCTCTCTCAAGTTGGCTCTCAGTCCATGCTGAAGTCTGTAGGACATAGCTGATTGAAACTTTTCCATCTTACCTTCTTCCTTCTTCTAGACAGCCATGTGGAGACATCTACCCTAGCCAACCAAAAACCTAATACATTTCATCATCATTTACCTCTATAGATCTCTTTCTGGAAATCACTGTGGTCCACGCCACACCGAGATTTTATGTGAGAACTGCAATCTGTGGAATTCTATGATGCACATTCTGGACAGTGAGCCAGCCTGCATGACAACAGCAAAGACTTGAGTAGTGGCAGCTGCATTGCTCTTGCACAAACCCTCAGTGGCCAGACCTTTTCCCAGGTACAGATGGAGCTCATCAACTCAGAATCCTGGCCACCAACAATCTTCCCTGGCTCTTTCTGCCACTGACAGATGGGGTCCTGGCCAGGGGTTATACTCTCTCAGCAGCCAAACCATCTTGGTCTCTCCCAACATTTTGATGTAGAATGCTGGAAAATTAGACCACTACATAGCAGTTGGAGAAGGTTTACTACAAGAATGCTCATTTTCAGCATACAGAAAATTTTCATGTTGCTGCAAATAGATATTTTGGGAGAAGGTTTTCTTCATTAAAGGTGGCATTATGTCTGTGTCTATAATGTTTCAAAGTATGAATGGGACAAAAATGAAAATATGTAGAGAAACCATAATATGGATAGATATAGCTGAAAATAGTCAAGAAGACAAATGTGAAATAATAGCGTGCCCTTAAAATATTTTCCTAAGGCTGGCTAGGTGGTTCAGTGGGACAGGGTACTTGTTGCCAAGCCTGAGACCTGAGTTCAAACCTTGGCACCCACATGGTACAAGGAGAGAATCAACTGCTAAAATCTGTCCTCTGGCTTCTACATGGGAACAATAAATGAGTGCCCACACACGTACATACACATATAAATTATTTAATTTAATTAAGTATATATTTTCCTTTTAAATGTAACTTGAATATTCTTCATTGATCTCCTCTTCTCCTTACACATATGCTTCCATGTAAGAATAATGTACTGAAAGATAAACCTGGACTGTTTTCTCCTAATTTCAAGTTAGATAGCTATGAAACAAAGAAGTGAAAACAGTTAAAATCTTTTCCAGTCTTTTATTAAATATGTAAAACTATTCTTCTACCCAATGTCTTCAAGGACAGGCAAATAAAAAAGGAGATATGGGGAAAATAAAACAAGTTGGGTGTTGTGTTATATACCATCAATACAGAGCCTTGGAGACAGAGGCAGGTGGATCTCTGTGAGTTCAAGGCCAGCCTCGTCTATATAGTTGGTTCCAGGACAGCTGGAGCTAAGGGAGGCGCTGTCCAAAAGACCAAACCAAACCAAACAAACAAACAAAAAAACAAAACAAAAACAAAAACAAGCAATACAAAACAAAGGAAAACACAAAACCAGAGAAAATAGGCCTGGAAATCTTGGTTACCAGTGTCTCAGGGAATCAGCAAGAACTGAAAGTAATGGCTTTTCTGGGGTTTCCGAGACACAGGAATTTTACTTCTATGCCACATGCCTTTTCTTCAAGCAGACCATTAAAGAAGCAAAGTCCTCTAGAGAGGTCATGCAGCAATCTCACAGGGATCTGCCCGCCTCAGTCGTCCAGCGTATCTGTACCATAGATGGACAACCAATGCCCAGTATTCCCATGAGCACACCCAGCACTATGACACTGAAGAGCCTCTAGGAACACTGCTCAGCGCTGAACAAAGCAGCCCCAACTCCTTTTCTAAGCGCTGGTAGCACAGAGCCTTGGGCTCAGAATGATTTTGTTTTAAATTTTATAAAAATAATTTATTGAACATCTAAGTTGGTGGGCTCTTATCTGAGCTGGCTATATTGTTCTGCTTAGATATGATCGGGATAAATTAAGGGACTTAGAAAGATGTACAAACCTGTGCCCTTTGTCTCAGATAAGGCTACTAACCTTTGTTCTTAGAAATGTCCATGTTTACTTTGACTTTGGTTTTTATCATGATAGCCCACCAGAAAGTCACAGTGTGGAGCCTTAGCTCTTTGTGACTCCTGGCTACCCACTTCACCAGACCAGTGTCCTCATCCTTAAAAAACACTAGTGAGAAGAAGGAATTGTTCCCATCTATATTGATGCAGTTATATGTGTAAAGCAAAAGAGCATCACCTTTTCAGGCACCAGTATCAGTGTTTCACATGTGTGTGATTATGAAGCTTTCATTTCCATGTGCACATGATGCCTCTGGTCTGTCCAGGTTTGTAACTGTTCTAATACTGTAGAAAAACAAGAAGCCCTAAGTGGAGGAGTCCTGAGATCATCCCGTCCCTGCCCACTTCCCTACCTCTAGGCTTTTAGCCTTTAGACCATGCAATTCCCAAGTATGCTGTTTATTTTTAAACAACTCCAAGAAACAGCATTATATAACTTCACTTTGGTAACCCAGTTTAGTGTTTACCATGCCTTTCCTATATGTAGTCTTTACATAGTCTAAAGTAAAGAATCATGAAGATAAATAATGTACTCTAGCTCAACTTTTTGTCTTGCTTTTTCAATACCACACTCAAGAAGCCTACTTACACGAGAAATGTCCATCAGGCAAAGTTAAACCTCTTGTTTATATGTATACTAATTTATTTGTTCTAATTAATTTAATATTTTTTTCTAACACATAGCAACCTAAAATTACATTTATTTATATACAGATCTATATTCTTCTACTCTTACTCCTACATCTACTGAATGAGTGGTATCTGAAAGTAAGGCCAGTATCATCATCATGATATATGTATATGTATACATATATTTACATATGTAATGCATATATATGTCATATTGCTAAATTACAAAAGTTACAACAATGGGTCCTTTGCAAGATCCTGTTCTTAACTTCTGAGCCATCTCTTCAGCCCCAGTATTTTAAAATGACAGAATAAACCAAAAAAGTTGGCAAATTTGATAAGCATTATTAAGCACCAATTTCATACTGAGCTTAGCATAATGTAAGGATGTGGTTGTTTCAGAGGACACAAGACCAAAGTTGAAGCATGATGTAGTCCAACAGAGAGACATAATGAATGCACAGAAGACACAATTTTAAACAACCCATTTTATTGACTCTTTACTACTTTTCTTGTAAACGTTGATTTCACTGCCCCAATGTGAACATGGAGCGTAAGCTTTCGGGCTTCACAAACAACAAATTTTGACTTCGGCTATTCCGATTTACATTTATAGGACAGTTGTTCAGGAAGAAGAATCATCGATACCAGATTATGATATCATATTTCCCACTTGGAAAGAAGGAATATTGGTTTTGCTTGGTCCATGAAAACTTTAGGGAGCGCACAGTCTCAGAATGTGCCCTAGTGGTACTCACTGAAGAATGTTTCCTATCCCCTGGGCTGCATTTCATCAGATAGGTAAGCACCAATGTATGTGCTATGCCCAGATCCTTCAAAGACACTTAAGAACTCAAACACCAGGAAACACAGTTAATCTTTCCAAGAATTAATAATATTACCTTATAACAGGCTCTATTGTGAATAAAGCACATCACAATAGCTGAAGTTTCAAAGGAGTTAATGTTATTTAGTCACTCAGTGTTAGCTCTGTCTCCTAGTTGGTGTAGCCCTCTTGAGAGAAACTTTTAAGGGTAAGTTACATATGATCCCTAGGGATGTTAGGGAGACATATCATGAATCCAGAACACTGCCAAAGTACTTGTGGAACATTCTGGTCACAGAAAGTGTTTCACCAGAAGGTAAATCACTGAAGGACTGGGGGAGGATACACATCTATGGAGAAAATAAAGAACAGCCCAGGATGCTAATGCTTGTTTACCTCCTACTTATAAGCAGCTCTGTACTGGGAGTTACATCACTTATGTGGTTTTGCTAAAGTGAAACCTTAGAGGAGGCTTTAGTTTCCTGCAAGTGTGTCATGTCACAATATTCCTTCATGTGCAAATAACAAAATAAAGTAGTATTTATTTTTAATTTCTTAATGTATTTTATTTACGAGCTTACTCAGGCAATTTCACAAATGTATAAAACACATGCTGATTACTCTCTACCCTCTCTTATCTCCTTTGCATCACTATCAAACCCCTTCTTCCTGCAAGGTCCTTTCCCACATTTATTTATTTAAATATTTATTTTGTGGGCCACTGAGCCTAACCAGGGCTTCCTACCCATGTGGCCACTGGTTTATTTGTTGGAGTCTAGTAGGCTTTCCAGTGGGTAGACAAATGAGGATAACAGTCCCATCTCCTAGAATCTATCCATAATCAATAGCTCAGCAGTGAGCAGTAGGTGGCCCGAGTCCTTTCTCATCCATGTCTTACTGGCATATTCTTGTGCAGAACCAGTGTAGGCAACCACAGCTGTTGTAAGTTCACGATTGCAGTTGTGTCTTGCACAGAAAATATTACGTAGTCCTTTTCTTGTGGCTTTTACAGTTTTTGCTCCTCACCCACAGTATTCCCTGTGTGTCAGAGGGACTGCATTATTGATATGCTAACACTATAAGCATTAAGTGTTGAAGAGAACAGAAATATCTCTGCAGCCTGACAAGCAGCAGAAGACACGGGCTTCCCTTTCTTCCATACTTCATCAATGTCAACTTCTTAGCAGTTACACCAACTTTATTTTTAAATTATTTTTTTTTTATTTTATATGCATGGGTATTTTGCTGCATATATATAAGTGCACCACGTGCACCTAGTGCCAACAGAGGACAGAAGAGGGTGCCAATGCTCCTGGAACTAGGAGTTACAGACGATTATTAGTCACCATGTGACTACTGAGAAATGGACCTGGATCCTCTGCAAAAGCAGCCAGTGCTATGAACTGCTGAGCCATCTTGCTAGCCCCACTTGACTTATATTTTCTCTTTTATGCTGTAGAAATTCATAAATCAATTTTTTTCTCCCCATTTTTCATGTGCATGTGTGCAGTGCATTTATGTATGCATACATGTTTGTGTGTGTGTGTGCATGTGGAGCTTTCAGGATGATGTCAGGAATCACCCTCAATTGTTCTTCCACATCGCTGATTGATAAAAGGTCTCTTAGTCAATCCAAGAGCTCACCAATAAACTTAGTCTTACTAGTCAGTGTGTTCTGTGATCCCCTGTCTCTGCCTTCTGAAGCCGAGCCTCACCTATAGGTGAGCCTCCGTGCCCGCACAGCATTTATGTGGATCTGAACTCTGGTTCTTACTCTCGCAAAGCAAGAGGTTTACTTAATGAACCATCTATCTAGCCCAATATATACATGTTTAGACATTATTGCATATCATCTTTTTTTATCACATGGTTTTCATGGTCCAAGGCATAAAAAGGAATAGTTCTTTTAAGCATTTTTATAGAAAATATATTTTCTCCTAAAGATTCTGCTCCTTATGTGAGCAAGAGAAATCCATGCTCATTTTGATCTACTCACACTGAGTTTATTAAGGTAGTATACTACTGCAATCCAGAGGCAGGGATGGCCTTTGGCTTTAGACACCCTGGCCTTCTGGCTTTTAAATTAGTTCATCATTTAAGTTTTCCCTCACTTAATGCCCAAATACAAAGCCAACTATGTCAATATCATCTCACGGTAGAGACTGTAAATCAGTATGTGCAAGAAAAACCTAGGAATCTTGTTTTCACAGGTTGTATGTTGGTCCGCAGTCCATCCAGTCTTGGGAAACACTGTTTTCCTTTTACAATCTTGCATGTCAGCATGATATTCTTAAAAATGACTTCCATGATTTTGATTTCCAAATGAAAACCTTTCTGTGAGTTCACTTGTCTCATTTTCAGCTTTTATTTTCAAGAGCGTTTGGATCCCATTCAAGCAGCTAGGCTGGGATCCTTCAAAAGAGCAGATGGTTCTGGTGTCATACACCAGATTCTATTCAGCCTGCTCTGCACACATCACCTCGGTTAATCATTGCATCTCCTCTGTCAGGTCACTGTTATTAGTTCGTCAGGAAACTAAAATTCAGGCATATTGCATGACTCATCCTACATTATACATTCGAGGTGCGAGATGACTGACACTATGTGTTTTTCTCTGTTAAACAACCTCGTTTTAGACTCAGGATCTGATCCTGGACTGTCCTCTTGCAAGTGAATTTCTTTATCTAAATTTCATTTTTTTGTGTGAATATCCTTTTCATTTTTACAGAGTATTCCAGAGATATTATTATAATCTAGAAATTAGGTTGTTAAGTCACCTATTCCTTCAAACAATACCATGAGTGAGATATGATCACTACACATGAGAAAATCAGATTCAGAGAGGTTGAGCATAACTTCTGATGCAATGAGATAGACAATGGTAGGTTGGGATTTTCCTGAACTCTGCTATTTTTCTCAACCACTGATAGAAAATGAATTTCCCCTTAGCCATGAGACACTATTGTGACCAGTAGGACCACAGGTGACAGAGTCAAAGGTTTTGCCAAAATATGATTTTCTCTCCTTAAAATTCTTAAGCCGAAATCTTCACCTTCAAGGTAGTAACATTGTGGCATGGGGCCTTTGGGAGAAAATCTGTTCGTAAGGAGGCAGCCCACATAAAACAGATTGGTATCCTTATAAAACAAACACAAAAAGTTCATTCCTATATTTGTCATATGAGGACACAGGGAAAGGTCAGTCATCTTTTCACTATCCAGACACTGACTCTGCTGTTGACTTGACCTTGACCTTACCAACTGCCAACAATATCAGGAATATATGTCTACTGTTTATAAGTTACTTGGACAGTGGCCTGACAGCCACCTGGGCAGGCCAAGACAGAACACCAATAGTGAGCAATGGAGATGCTGCTGGAAAAAAAATACACACACACATATATACACACACACAGAAGTAGTATTGGAATTAGGTAATATGGAGAAGCAGGGTAGTCTTGAGATGGGGCCTACATAAATTACCACAAAACAATTCTGGGCAGGGCTCAGAGCAAAGGAGAGCTTAAGAAAGAGCCTTGATTCCCTTAGAGATTATCTAAGGGAGAATAGTCCTGAAATAAATACTGGGAGAAAAATGAATGCTGAAGAGCTCAGAGATGAGGTCACTCATGGAAGTGAGGGATATGTTATGGAAAATGAAAGGAAAGCCATCCTTGTTATGAGGTCAATGAATAGTGACTATGTTCCCACATTTAATGGAAGCTGCAGTTTGCAAGAAATGAAACTGGATATTGTCTGAGGAAATATCTAAGCTTAGAAAGTGTGGCTTGACATCTCTTGACTGTTTACAGGAAAGCATGAGCAGAGAGAAATTATTTAAAGAATCTACTTGTAAAAGGAAATAGAAGAGAAATCTAAAAATTTGAAACTGTCAGAATGAACACATGGAAAAACATGAGCATGCCTGCTCAGGAGAGAACACAAAATTTGGCCAAAGGGCTACCTGGCATGTTTAATTAGTCTTCCAAACATTAAGTCAGAAGATTGTCCTCAGAGATGGTCCCTTGGCTTTCCATCAAAGGTTCAAAATGAAAGAGTTTCAGAAGTGTCAAGACACGAGAGACTTCCCAATAGGATAATGCCAAAAGGACCAGAATACTCTCACAGCCACATTCAGAAAGAACTACTGAAGCATGATTCAAGCCTAGGGAACCTTGCAGATATTATTGATTTACGGAGTTAGGAAGAAGCAGGGCCATCCCAAAGGACCACCTTGGGTATGGGCTCCAGGCATGGTGCTGCCATGGGAACCTGGCTCAGTATTGGGAGTGGAGCCAATCAAAACCTTAAGGCCCAAGATTTGCCTGGCAAAATTTGAGAACTAATGTTCCAATGTGTTCAGAAGGTGGCACTGGGATGGTGGTGGTCCTCAGAGGCACAGAGCTGAGCTGAAGAGAATTATTCTTAAGCATGAGAGCATAATGTCATTTACCTGGTCAGATTCAGGACTTGTTTGAAATGTGTGAGGCATTTCTTCTTTGCCATTTATCTTTTTCAGAGGGAATATCTATCCTAGACCTACTCCACTGCATTTTGGTGGCATATAACCTCATTGTTTTTCATAGGTGCATAGCTGAAGAGCAATATGTCTTAGAATGAACAGTACCTTGATTCTTCCTTTGTCTGATTTAAAATGTATTTATATGAGGTACTGGGCTTTAGCTTTTGGGGCTGTCACTGGAACAAGTTATAACACTGCAGCGTACTAAAATGTAATGGATATATTTACACATGAGCAGGACATCAATCTTGGAAGATCAGTATAAATGCTATGACCTAAACATATATGCTTCGAAAAATTTCATATATACAATTCTAACCATTAAGAAGATGGACTTAAGATATGTAGCCTATGGAAAGGATCAGGTAAATGCTATGATCTAAACATACGTGCTTCTAAAAAATTCATATATATAATTCTAGCCATTAAGATGATGGTCTTAAGATATGGGGCCTAAAGGATCAGGTAAATGCTATGATCTAAACATATGTGCTTCTAAAAAATTCATATATACAATTCTAGCCATTAAGATGATGGTCTTAAGATATGAGGCCTATGGAAAGGATCAGGTAGAGGCTTGTCCTTCCTTCACAAAAAGGATTAGAGTTATTATGAAAGAGGCCTGAAGGAATTTCCTTTTTCCTTCTGCTTTATAAGAACAGTGCAAAATCAGGCAGCAGATTCTCCCTAGATACCAGATCTGTTTGCCTCTGAATCTTGGATCATGGACTTCCCAATTCCTATAACAGTAAGAAACACATTCTTTTTTCATAAGTCACTAAATACGTTGCATTGTTACAGCAGCCAACACACAAAGATAGGTGCCTTACCTTACTCTGAAGGAGGAGTATTAAAGAGAGTTCAGATTCCCACATTTTAGAAAAAGTAACACACTGGAATTCAAACACCGCAAGAAGCCCCCTCCCATGGTTCATCCAAGCCCTGTGGGTGGTAGCCGAGGCTGAAAATAAGCTGTGGGCCTTTTCTCTTCCAAACATTTCTTACGGTAATTCTGTAAGTAATGATGTAACCACCAAAACAGTCACAGGTAGAATTGTCAACCATGATACGAAACAAATAATATTGCAGAACAACAGCAATTTGAATATCTTTTTATTTAGAAATCTAATTTATTCCATTTATTAGAGTCAGTGACATTGCTGAGGAGCTGTTAGGAAACGATGGGTATACTTCAGAAAACAATTATGAGGAATTTATAAATGTGTTTTAAATTATTTTAAATAACTTACTTGATTGTAAAACTCCCTATAAAATTTCAATGAAACCTGACAGTGCTTATAAGGAAAACAGCAGAATTTACTAGTTGAACTTAAAAGTTTGAGGAAATCTCAGCTTTAAAATTTGTTAATTTAATTTGAACTGAATGTTATTTCCAAGAACAAAATTAGCCTCTGAATAATATTTTCTTTGTGCAAAAGCCATCCTTGAGAACACAAAGGAACTTCACATTGACAATGAGAAGTATATTACTTCAAAAGGTGTGCAACCTAAGGTTTAAACATCGTCCCTGGGGTCTCCCAGGAACAGCCTTAAGTCTTCTAGTCCTCTCATTTCAAAGAATTACTTTCTGAAATGTGAATAAAATGTATGGCTAAAAATGAGAAAAATGAAAATAAAAAAAGAGTGTAGAAAAGAGAATTTTCCCTAAATAATGAAAAATGAAAACCATCTCAGTTTTGTAGTTTTAAGAATGTGTTTTAAGGGACTGGGATATAGATCAGTGGTAGACCTCACATTTTGGTTTATTTTTTATTGAATATTTTGTATTTCATATACAACATCTTAATTATCTTTACACCCCTTACCCTCATCTTCACAGTCCTAAAAGCTGTCCCACCAGATTTCATGCATGCTGTCATTTATGTTAAGGCCTATCAAGTCAAGTTAGTGCCCAGGTGTCCCTCAGTGCAAGGTTATGTACTAGGGTCTTGTCAGCCTATCTAGAATTATTCCTTCAAAGAAGATCAGCTCTCCCTCACCCAGCAGTAATCAGCTGCTAATAGTGCTACAGCTAATATTAGGGCCTGCTGCTCATTTCCACAGTTCTATACTTGGTGTTTGTCTGCTTGAGTTTGCGTGAGTCTTGTGGATACTGACACCATTGCTATAGTTTCAAATGAACAAGTTCCCAGGAGCCTGTAAGACTCTATTTCCATATGGTCATGAACCTCCTTCTTGGCTCTTTCAATCCACTCCCTCTTCTGCAACGGTCTTGGGTGAGTGGCGTTTAATATAGGAGTCCTGTCCAAGGACCCACGCTCTGCAGACTCTTATTGTTTACACTTCGACTATTTGTAGCCTTTCGTGTTCATGGCCCTCTGTTGTATGAAGGAACTTCAAGATGAGAGTTGAGAGAGGCATTAGTAGTCTCTCTACCCATTGTTCTACTATGTTTCCTGAGTCTTAGGTTTAGAGGTTCCATCAGATGTGTCACTTAGGAGTGGGCATTTCACAGACACTTAATCTTGATGTGTGACCCTTTGTGGAACTCTGTAATAATCTCCGTCTGTTGCAAAAGAAGCTTCTTTGATGATGGTGACTGACATACTAGTCTGTAAATATAAGGATGCATATTTAGCACATACTAAGAAATTACATTTGTCTAATGATGTGACAGCCTTAGGGTTTTCCCTCAGATCTAGGATATCTCCAGTCTTGTGGTGGCTATCTTTACAGTATCACAGGAGTTCCCTCCCATTATGTGTGCTTCAAGTCCAAGTACGTAGCTGTTTACTACCTACCATCAAGATAAAAGTGCCACTACTGCACCAATAGGGATAGTTTGCTGTGCCAGTCATTGCTGAGTTATTTAGGCCTCAAAGCTACAATTAGACCATTGACTGATGGTCTCCCTTAGCAGTTTGCATAGTATCCTCCAAATCTATCAGAGCTAGCCTTCAGGGAGGTAGCTTTCAGGTCAGTTCCAGCTCCACTGCTCCCAGTCCTGTGTCGGAATTATGTCCTGTCTTCAGCAATAGGATCTTACATTCAAGTTCTGGGAGGCAATCAAGGTCTGTGCCAATAGCCTTTTAATTTTAGGAGTCTCTTGTACTACCCTGACCAACAACTCAAAGGGAAGCTTCTCCTCTCTGTCACTGTTTCTTGTTATATAGCCTTCCTATATACATAGTGACTCATGTAGAAATATTGCCTATGTAATTTTTCAATAGGCTCTTGAACTGATATGCTTCACTCTGTTTTTTTTCTTTTTGCCTCAGCTAAGTATTATTTATCTCTCCTACCTTTCTCCCTGACTACCCTCCCTTCTACCTCCCCAGTTAAAGTACCCCTATTTTCCCCATTTCACCCTTGATAATACCTGTGTCCTTTGGTCCCCCATCTCTTGAATGCCTTCTTCCACTTTACCCCATAGTTCGTTGTAAAACCCTCCCTTTCCCTTCCCATTTAAATACCCCATTTTAGCCATTACCCCATTGGTAACATCTGTCTCTTACTGTTCTCTCTCAAGCTTCTTTCCCTTTAGCTCCCTGGTTCCTTCCATTTTCCTGGCTCCTGCAGTTATATCAGGATATATACACACATAGAAGGATTTGGTGCTAAAATCCACAAATGAGGGACAACATACATTGTTTTTCTGAGGCTGTTTTATTTAACTTAGTATAAAAGTTTCTAGTTCCATCTATTTGCCTATAGATTTCATGAGTCCATCTTTCTTTACTGCTGAGTAGGACATGAATGTGTAAATGTACCACATTTTCATTATCCATTCATCAGCTGAGGGACACTTAGGTTGCTTCCATTTCTTAGTTTTTATGAAAAGAGCAGCAACAAGCAAGGATGTACAAGTATGTCTGAAATAGGATGAGTCCTTAGGGTATAGGCCAAGGAGTGGTGCAACCAAATCACATGGTAGGTTCATTTTGAGTTTTTAAGAGGTCTCCACACTGCTTTCTATAGTGGTGACATGAGTTTGCAATCCCACCAGCAGTGAATTCTACATTCTCTCTAGCATTTGGTATTATTTGTTCTCTTTAACTTAACCAGTGTGACTGGGGTTAACTGAAATCTTAAAGTGGTTTTAATATGTATTTCTCTAATTACTCAGAATATTGAAAACTTTTAAAGGTTTCTTAGCCATCTTTATTTCTTCTTTTGAGAAGTCTTTGCTCAGATCCATAGTTCATCGGGCCATTTGTTTTCCGGATTCTTTGTTTTTTGAATTCTTTATATATTATGGATGTTAAACTTCTGTTCACTTGTTGCTGGTAAGGATTTCCTGCCAGTCTGTGGGTTTTCTCTTTACTCCCTAGATTGTGTGTGTGTGTGTGTGTGTATGTGTGTGTGTGTATGTGTGTGTGTGTATGTGTGTGTGTGTGTGTTTAATTTTGTTTTTGTTTTTGCCACATAGCTTTTTAGTTTAATGAGGTCTAACTTGCTAATTGTTGACCTTAATCCCTAAGCAATTGAGACTCAGTTTAGTTTCTTTCTAAAAATTTCAGTTTCAGGTTTCACATTGAGGACTTTCATCCATTTAGAGTTGATTTTTATGCAAGAAGAAAGATAAGGGTCTAGTTTCATTCTTTCACAGATGGAGATCTAGTTTGCTAGCACCAATTTTTGAAGATGCTGTCTTTCCTCCAGTGTGTGTCCTTAGCACCACTGTCAAATACCAGGTCCCTGAAATTGCACTCAAGTTTGGTTCTTCAATTATACTCTGTTGATCAATTATGTCGCTTTTGTGCCAGTACTATGCTATTTTATGACTATATCTCTGCTAATATAGTTTGAGATCTAGTATGTTGATGCCCCAGCATAGCTCTTTGTGCTCAGGATTGATGTGGCTGTCCAGGATCTTCTATGATTCCATATGAATTTTAGGATTCTTTCTAATTCTCTGAAGATGTCATGGGTATTTTGATTGGTATTGCATTGGGTCTATAGATTGCTTTTGATAAGATGATCATTTTCATAATAGTGATTCTTTCCTTCCATGAACATGGGAGATCCTTCCATCTCCTGGTGTCTTCCTCCATGTCTTTCTTCAAATATTAAATTTTTCTTTGTAGAGAACTTAATGGTTTTAGTCAATTCCTAGATTTTTTTGAGGCATTTGTGAATGGGAGGGTTTCCCTGTACTCTTTCTTCAATTGCTTCTAAATGGTATATAGAAAAGCTACTAATTTTGTAGATTGGTTTTGTAACCTGCCAATTTGTTGAAAGTGTTAATTATTTCTAGCATTTTGGGGGGAATTTTGGGGATCTGTTATGCATATTGTATCATCTGTAAATTGAGATAACTTGATCTCTTCTTTTCCAATTAGTACTCCTTTAATTTCCTTCTCTTCTCTTATTGCTCTAGCAAGAGTTTCAAACACGGTATTAAAAAGAAGTGGAGATAGTGGACAGCCTTGCCTGGTTCCTGAGTTTAGTGAAAATGTTTCCAGGGATTTTAAAAATATTTTATTTTTTTTATTTTATGTGT
This sequence comes from Nannospalax galili, assembly GCF_000622305.1. NCBI lineage: Eukaryota > Metazoa > Chordata > Mammalia > Rodentia > Spalacidae > Nannospalax > Nannospalax galili. The sequence continues at coordinate 553,114 of NW_008357033.1, read as the reverse complement.
ATGAGTGTATTGCCTGCATGTATGTGAGTGCACCCCTGTTGTGCAATGCTGCAGAAATGGGTGCTGGTAATTGAACCTGGGTCCTCTTCAAGAGCAGTCAGTAGAATGATGTTACCTGAGGGTTTATTGTTAGCTTTAAATATGTTAAGGTACATATTTATGAATCCAGTCCAATTCCCTCTAGAACCTTTAATAAAAATGCATGTCAAATCTTGTCAAAGGATTTTTTTCTATATCTATTAAGATGACAATGTGATTTTTCCTCTGAGTCCATTTATATGATTTATAACTTTTATTGACTTACATATATTGACTTATACCTGCATTTCTGGAATTAAGCCAACTTGATCATGGTGAATGATCTTTTTGATGTGTGTCTGTATGCTGTTTGCAAGTATTTTGTTGAGAATTTTTGCATTTCTGTTCATTAAGGATATGGGTTTGTAGTTCACTTTTTAAATTATTACCTGATTTTGGTATTAGAGTCATGCTGGCTTCATAGAAAGGATTTGGGAGTTTAAGTCACTTATTTGTGCTCTTTCTGATTTTTTAACTATAGACACTTGGAGCTATAAACTTCCCTTTTAGGACTGCTTTTGAAGTGTACCAGAGGTTATGTTGCATTGTATTATGGTGGCTTTGCATTTATTTTTTCAGTTTTCTTATTTGCTATGGGTCTGTTTAAGCTATTGATCTCTTCTTGGTTTAGCTTTGTTGTGCCCCATTGTTGCAAGATTTCCCTCTGGGTCATTTGAGCTGTCAGGCAAACCATATAACATATCTTTATATGCATTTATTATTGTCCTGGGCGGGGGGAGAAGGGAGTAACATACAAACGAATGAGTACCCAGTGCCTAGCCCTACTGGCTCAGCTCAGGCGTGCAGCTCAGAGCCCGCCATATCAGACCACTCCACCATGTATTCACTTAGGCCTTCAGGGTTCAGTGATCTCACCCCAGGTCCATAAGTGTCAGCCCATTCTGTCCTTGAGAATACCTGGCTGTTCAGGCGTTCCCCCTGCTTATGCTCCTGTCCCAAGATGGGGCCACAAACCCCTCCTTCTGTGGCTCACTCTGCCCTATCCATTCTCTGCCACAGGCCCCGCCCCTTGGAGGAACTAGAACCCCTGGGAAACACACCCCTGAATTTAGATATTCATCCATTTCTTTTAGGTTTTCAAAATAATAGCGCATAGGATTATAAAGGATTCCCTTAAAATATTCTTAAATCTTTTTGGTGTCTTTTGTCATGTTTCCCCTTTCATGTATGATTTTGTTGATTTGGAGGTGCTCTTTCTTTCTTTTGGTTAATTGGGCTAGCGGTCTGTCAATCTTGTTTATCTTTTCAAAGAACCAGCTCTTGGAATTGTTGATTCTTTGTATTGTTTTC
>NW_008357033.1:551002-551546 GCF_000622305.1 Nannospalax galili | reverse complement strand
TTTAGTTCCAGGAATACTTTTATTTCTTTCTTAATTTCTTCTTTGACCCATTCATCATTCAGGAGTGTGTTGTTTAATTTCCATGAGGTCATGTGGTTACTAGAGCTTCTTTTCATGTTGATTTTAAGCTTTATTGTCTTGTGGTCTAATGGAATTATTTCAATTTATTTATATTTATTGGGGTTTGTTTTGTGCCTCAGCATGTGGTCCATTTTAGAGAAACTTCATGTGCTGCTCAATAGAAAACACATTTTTTGGTTCTTGGGTGGAATATTTGGTAGATATCTGTAAGGTCCATTTGATGTAGGGTATCATTTAATTAAAATGTCTCTTTCTTTATTCTTTGTCCAGATCACCTGTCTTTTGGAGATAGTGGGGTATTGAATTCCCCTACTATCATTGATTTGGGGTTAATCTGTGTCATATACTCCTGTAGTACTTTGCTTATTAATTTGAGTGCACCCGTTTGGTGCACACACACACACACACACACACACACACACACACACACACACATACACACACACACACACATATATATATA
>NW_008357033.1:547106-550983 GCF_000622305.1 Nannospalax galili | reverse complement strand
TATCTTCTTGGTCAATTGTTCCTTTGATCAGAATGAAGTGACCCTCTTTATATTTTCTTTTTAGCTTTAATTTGAAGTCTATTTTGTCAGATATTAGAATTGCAACCCCTGCTTGTTTCTTAATACCATTTGATCAGAATTTTTTTTTTCATCCTTTGACCTCAAGGTAGTGCCTATCCTTGAAGGTGAAATGAGTTTCTTACAGAAAACAAAAAGATGGATTTTGTTTATAATCCATTTAGCTAGCTTGTGTCTTTGAATGGCAAGTTCAGGCCATTGATATTTAAAGTAGGTATTGAAAGATGTATATTGGTTACTGTTATTTTAATTTCCATTTGCATTATTGGTCTAAATTTGTATTTCCACAATTATATTTTCATTTAGTTTCTTTCCGTTGCCTCTTGGGTATTGTCATTCCTTCCTTCAGTCCTTTGTATTGATTTGAGTATTGACTTATGGGCTGGTTTTGTGGGCATGAATTCTTTTAGCCTATTCCTATCATGGAAGATGTTTCTTTCTCCTTCAACTATAATAGACAGTTTTTCTGAGTAAAGTATTCTGGGTTGGCACTTATGGTCATTTAGAACTGTGAATTCTTTCAATTTTTAGTTTAGTCCATGCTCTTCTGGTATTGTAGTTTGCATTGAAAAGTCAGCTGTAATTCACATGGCTTTTCCTTTATATGAAACTTGTTTTTCTCTTGCAGCTTTCAGTATTCTCTCTTTGTTCTGTACATTTAGTGTTCCAGTATAATATGCCCTGGGGAAGTTTATTTTCTGGTCCTGTCTATTTGGTGTTCTTATCTGGTCAATACTATTTACCTGAAATTCTTCTCCTTCCTCTATGCCAATGCTGCATAAATTTAGTCTTTTCATGGTGTCCCACATTTCCTGCATATTCCATTCCCGTTTCCTTTTTAATTTTGCATGTTCTACGCTTGAGCAGTCCAATTCTTCTACTTTATTGTACAAGCTTGATATTTTGTTTTCCACTTCATTCATTCTATTGGTGAGACTTTCTCCTGTCATTTCAAATTATTGAGGTTTTCACATTCTTCTTCCTTTCAGCATTAACTTTCTTCATTATTTCTATCTGTTTTGGGAATTCAATTAGAAGTTTGTACTTATCTTTTTTTTAATTCTTTGGGGTGTTTTTGTTCTTTAAATTTGTTCAATTTTTTATCATGTTTATGAATATTCTTTTAAATTCTCTGTCTTCGGTTATCTCTCAGAGATTCTCATTACAGAAATCTTCTGTAGGACTTGTGGTCTTGGTGGGAACTTATTTTGTTTTTCATATTATATTTTTGTTTTGCTTTTGGCATGTGGATTTCTTTTGTTGCTTATCATTCTGACATGAAACTCAAGCCTTCCTCTGTTGAGTGGTTCAATTCTGTTTGTATCATTGGTGTACCTTGGTTTCTTTTGATTAAGTATGAAAAACTGGCTTCAGGTCCTCTCTTCTGATTTTATATTGGAAGGACTAGATGACTCCAGTCAGTATACTTAGGAGCTTTCCAGGAGGGAAAAGCAGCACAGGCTAGTAAGAAGCACTTCAGAAGCCTCAGATGAATAGTGCCAAGGTCTAAGGAGAGGAGATGGGGATGGAATTTCTGGTCCCTACTAGTCATCATGGATGCATAAGCCCTGTAGCATTTGGAGGGAGTGAAGGTGGTTCGAAAGCAGGGGGATGGGCATGACAAGATTTGGCCAGATCACCCAAAAAGCTGATTCAGGCAATCTTAGGAAGTCTCCACAGGTCTGTGCCCCTAATAACCATCTGGAAAGCCTGTCCCTGGGATAGTGGGAGGGACTGTAGATGGTCCCAAAGAAAGGGGATGGACATGGTGTGATTTGGGAAGCTCATCGCTTGGAGGCCCAAGTCAGGCAGGAGTCAGGTACTCTCAGGCAGTCTGTAATGGTCTGAGCCCCTAGCTAGCAGGGAAACCTAGCTCTAGAGCAGTGGGAAGGACCCAATTCAAATATCTTAATGAAGGTCCCTATTCTGTCTGCATTTAACTTTAAATGGAGAAGGAAATGTGGGTATTAGAATATAATGATATATCTGAAAGGGAACCAATTTTTAGTGAAAATTCATAATAAAATGATTCATTTATAATGGTAGACTAAGAGACATTCACAAATCCAATATGCAAAGAAATCAAGCTATTTTAGTAAAGCTCTTAAACACCAAATTTTAAAAGACTTCACATCTCAAACCATTGCTAAAATTGTCCAATTCGTGGAAAGTGTCATGTGAAGATAAAGGTTTAGTTTTTGTTTCAAAAATTATTATAGCTTTTCTATAATCTGTAATCACTCCACTTTGTAAAAAGTAACAAATTAGAGAGAGTCAGTTTTCTCTGGGGGTGACAACTTGTAGGTTGACCATGACCCAGTAGACCAAAATAAGTGTCTGTGTGATGCTTAACCTTAAGTGACACATCTTGAATGCCACCTCTACATATAAGGTGAATGCATCTCTCAGCTCCCAACAGAGAAATTTCCTATGTATTAGATGGTTATCAACATAAAAAAACATAAAAGCCCACAGTTGGTCAATGTGCAGCAAACAAGAGGCCACCAGAGTGCTTATCCTTGAATAGGACACCTAGTTCAAACCTCTGCCTGTCAAGGCTCAGGAATCAAAGCAGAAGATGTAGGGGAAAGATTGTAAAAGCAAAAAAGGGGCATGGTTGACTACCAGAAAACAGAGTGTTTCACATAGCTGATATAAGCTGATAGCTCATATGAGTTCATTATGAACTCACAGCAATGGTGACAGCATGCACAAATCCCATGGAAGTTCAAACCAGACGAAATCCCAGCACAGACATGGGGAAGTGGGTAAGAAACCCCAACCCAGTTTAAGGAACTTTTGGCAATTGATGGCTGCTGGGAGGGGGAAAGACAGTGTTTTTCAGGGATGGGACTCAGGCTCAGTGGATGGACCTACACTGAAGGACATTGGGGTACAGACACAAATCAGACTCCTTAGGCCGTGTGTGTGTGTGTGTGTGTGTGTGTGTGTGTGTGTATGTGTGTGTACATTATATTGGGCAGGGGGTAATAGGGGGCGGTGCAGAAAAGGGAAGTGATCTAAATACCATAAAACTATATTGTATGAAGATTGCAAAAATTAAGTTAAATTTTTAATTAAAAGATAAGAAAAATGTAGTACATATAAATGATAGCATTCAGCTATAAAGATGAGTGAAATCATGCTATTTGCTGAATAATGCATGAAACTGAAGAAAGTTATATTAAGTGAAGCGAGCAGGCACAGAAGGACAAGGGCTGCATCTTCTTCATCATGGTGAATGTTTCCAAAAGTCAGTCTTAATGAAGAGCAGTGAGTATTAGAAGCTGAAAATTTTAGACAATAAGGGATTCTGGGAGGCTGAATTCAGATGCTGCATGCTTTCACATGAGCTGAGTTATTTAAATATCATACTGAAACTGCATTAATAAGTATGATTAACACACATTAATAAAAATAAAGTAAAGCACAACAACAAAAACATAAATCAAAATATATTTTAATGGGGATTGCATTTAATTTGCATGTTGCTTTTAGCAGGATGGCATTTTCACAATATTGATTCTATGATCCATCATCACAGGAGTTCTTTCCACCTTCTGGTATCTTTTTAATGTCTTAAAGTTTTGATTTTACATCTTTCACTTCCTTTATTAGATTTATTTCAAGATACCTTTTTAAAATATTTAGCATGTTGCTTTTAGCAGGATGGCATTTTCACAATATTGATTCTATGATCCATCATCACAGGAGTTCTTTCCACCTTCTGGTATCTTTTTAATGTCTTAAAGTTTTGATTTTACGTCTTTCACTTCCTTTATTAGATTTATTTCAAGAT
>NW_008357033.1:523002-544114 GCF_000622305.1 Nannospalax galili | reverse complement strand
ACTTCCTTTATTAGATTTATTTCAAGATACCTTTTTAAAATATTTAATTTATTATTCTTATTTTATGTGTATGAATGTAATGCCCACATGTATGTAAGTGCACCATGTAGGTTCGGAAGAGGGAATCAAATCCCTGGAAATGGAGCTATAAACGGTTGTTAGCTGCCCAGGTCCTCTACAAGAGCAGCCAGCGCTCTTAACTGCTGAACCATTTCTCCAGCCACAAGAAATCTTCTTTTGAGGTTATTGTGAATTGGATAATTTATTATTCTTATTTTATGTGTATGAATGTAATGCCCACATGTATGTAAGTGCACCATGTAGGTTCGGAAGAGGGAATCAAATCCCTGGAAATGGAGCTATAAACGGTTGTTAGCTGCCCAGGTCCTCTACAAGAGCAGCCAGCGCTCTTAACTGCTGAACCATTTCTCCAGCCACAAGAAATCTTCTTTTGAGGTTATTGTGAATTGGATCAACTCCCTGATTTCTTTTTTAGAATGTTTGGTGATATATAGGAAGGCTAGCTATGGCTTTTGTGTGTGATTTTTTTTTTTATACTGTTACTTTGATGAATGTGTTTATCAGCTCTAGTAGCTTTCTGGTGGAGTATTTAGGGTTCTTTTATGTATAGATCATATTATTACCAAATAATTAGATTTTTATTTATTTTCCAATTAATATCTTCTTTATCTCCCTGCTTATCTTACTTCTCTGGATAAATCTTCAAGTGTTACATTGAACAAGAAGGGAGATAGTGGAGATCCTTGCCTTGATTCTGATTTCACTGGAAATGCTTTGTTTTTCTCCAATCAGTATGATGCTGGCTGTGAGCTTTCAGTATGCTTATTGTTATATGTTGTGATATATCCCCTCTTTTCCTAGATGGAATGAATAAATGGGATTTGAAATGAGAGGTCATGGTAGAGGAGAGAGCAAGGGGAAGGATAACTAACACTACAGGCCTTTTGAAAAAGTCATATGGAAGGCTGATACTGTGGAGAAAGCTTGTTAAAATATGTACATATGCATACATAGAAATAGTTTAAATGGAGTTACCCAATAATGGGGGTGAATGCCCCTAACCGACTCCACATGCTAGCAAGGAAAAATCCCAATGCCAGGAATGCACTATGTCTTTTGGAGTTGTTAACTAAGAAGATCCCATTTTCCTTCAAACAATACTGGCTATTGCGCCTGTTCTTGGTTACCCACCAAAACTTCATGGTAAGACCCTATTGTTATAGAAAATAACTATGTGGTCAATAATACAAACAAGGGGAAATAAAGCTTGTACTGACCTCAAAGTACCATCTGTTCTCTCTTTCTTAGTGCTTGGAGGTGCTATGCAGGCTGCATAAGGAGAAAATCCTACCCAAGTGAGCATTTTGTGAGTTGCAATAATAACAACTGGCCAGGCAAGATGTGCCCACTTGTGAAATAGTATGATGAATGCTATGTGAGCAAACAACTACCTTCTGAATGGATCTACACTGGAAGATAGAAGTCACATCTGGTACTCTTTTTAAGGTCAGTATTCTGTGGCTAGACAAGTCACAGATGGAGGGGAACATCTACTACTACTCCTCTTAAATGGACATAATTTTAAATGGACACCTAATGACTTATTGTTATACACACAGATTAGTATATCTCTCAACTCTTATCAGAGAGTTGAGAACATTCCTAAAGTAGATGTCAATTAACACAGAGACTTACAACTCATCAACATGTGGAAAGTAAGGAGCTGTGTAGTGATTCATCCTAAATGGGACACCTATGCTAGGTGTGGTGATGGGTGCCTTTAATCTCAGCCCTCAGGAAGCAGAGGCAGGCGGATCTTGATGAGATCAAGGCCATCTGGTCTCCTGGTGAGCTGGGACATGGGAGACCCTGTCAAACAACAATAACAACCACAATAAAATAACCTAAATGGAACGTCTGTGCCACAATTTCTTCCCCCGAGACTCAGGAATCACTGTGGAAAAGGAACTGGAAAGATTTTAAGAACCAGAGGTGGCATATGTATACAAGAAAAACATATTTTCTGGACCCAACAAAGAAGTTCCACTTAAGAATCTGCAGCACTCATGGAAGCATAGTCAAGACCTGTGCAAGCCCAAGCCAGATAGAATCCCAGCACTGAGAGGGGTGGTGGGTAAGAAACCCTAGTCCTATCTGAGGAACTATTGGCAATTGATAGGTGCTGGGTGAGAGAAAGTCAGTTAACTTTAAAGATGGGATTCCATGTCAGTTGGTCAGGCTTCAGGTATGGAACCATAAGCAAGAGCATTTGGAGAATTAGACTCGACAGTCCTTCAAAATAACAAAAGAATAGATAATATGAAGAGAAACAAAGTGAGGTGTATAGGGAGATGGGGATGGCTTTGTGAGGAAAGATTGGGGAGTGGTTCTCAAAGAAGGGGTCTGAATATGATCAAAATAAATTGAATGAAATTCTCAAAGAATCAATACAAATATTCTATACATGCATATTGTATACATGCATGTAAGTTTCAAAGAATAAACAAACAGCTAAAAAGAATCAGCTATTAATGTAGTCTAAAATATTACCAATTCTCTTGCTGTGACCTGTGAGTTAGCTACTTTAAATAAGATAAAAAAGAAAGCACTAAATAATTTTTACTGATTTGCAATTATTCCTGAAATCCCTAAATGGAATTCTTTTATTGCCTTCAAATTATTTGATTTTATCCTTATTAATATTTTGGCATCTTTTGCTGTTTAGTTTGTTGGAAGGATTCTTTTCCCTTTCATTATGGTTTCTAATTCCTAGAACACTAAGAATTTAAGAACCAAATTATGAGGAAGAAAGGGAAAAGGTCTGTCCTGTTTAAAGAATCAGCAGAAGGAAAGCAGGACTGAGATGTTACAGAGGCAATAAAAAAGCGTATCAATACACAAAATTTACTCACTTCTAAAGAACAAAACAAGACCTCTACTTACAATATTTGCACTATGAGGTGTCTTCAGGCTGGAGGTGATGGCTTTCTGCAGTTGTATCCTCAGTGGCCCTGTGGGCAATGGCATGTGCTTAGCAAACACTAGATGCTAAGTAAATATGGGTAGAAATATTTTCAACAACAGTGTGCTCTATATTTTTAATATTTCTTCAGAACATTCAGCATCATTATGTAAGAGACACTTGCTGTAATGAAACATCTAAAATGCATGTTTATCACAGGTTCAGAGCAGGATGGTGTGAATGACCCAGTGAGAATGCTGATAGTAGCAAATTTTCCCCTAAAACAAATTTAAAAACAAAAAGATTTCCTAATTTAAATATATCCTTTACTACGAACATATGGGCTATACCTTTTTCCATGTGCTCTTACTTTGCAAGTTTGATTTCCAAATAATTTTGAAAGGTTTTTTAAAATGCCCTTTCTGTCTTATCCCTGGCATTAAGGACCCATATTTCCTTTTGTCCTCCTTCTCTTTTGTTTTTTGTTCTTTTTGAGACAGGATGTCCCTGTATTCCTAGCTGGCCTGGCACTCGGTATATAGACCAGGCTGGCCATAATCTCACTGAGATCTGCCTGCCTCTGCCTTCCGAGTGCTGGGACTAAATTGTGGGCCACCATGCTGACTTTGGCAGCATATTTCTTAATTTTGGAATTCTCTCAAGGTCTATGTGGACCGGAGACAGAAGCAAACTGCTACTGCTGATGTCTTGTTACTTAATTTCACATTATAAATTTCATCTTACATAACTCTCAGCACAACTTGCATGCTCAAAATCATTTTTTAACCTATACTTCTCTAAATGTACCTACTAAAACTTTATCCTTAAACTTATAAAACTCTTGAACTCATCATCTCCTTTGACTAAATAAATGTAATTTTTTTCTAAAGTTTCTACATTATTTTGTTGTTGTTGTTTAAACAAAATGCTTCATTAATGGAGTGCCAAGTGACCCTGAGTATCCAGCCACTCTTCCCAGCCAACTAGTCCAGGCTTGGAAGACAAAAGAAAAATGAGGAAGAACCCAATAGAGGGATGCTTTTGGAAGTCCTTGTCAAGAAACTCCAATGGACTTTCATATGAACATTTGAAAATTGCCATTCTGACTTTTTTCTAGTTCCCTGTCTAGAACTTGTAATGCTAATTACTTTGCCTTTACTTCTCCTTCACATCTCCTATTCATGATTCAAGGATTTGTCTTTTCCCCTTAGAGACAAGAGTTATGCAACTTGGGAGTCTTTTAGATAGACCCACTGAAGGGGTACTACAATTGCCTCACCCTGCATCCCTGTTCAGCATGGAAGAAGCCAGAGCGGTTGTCATCCTTATTCCCTATTGGCAATTTGGGTAATCTCTTCAGAGGATGGTGTGATAAGAATAGGAGGTAGGAATTGGCTAGGCAGTTAGGATAAAAAGACCTCAAAAAATGGGGCCAGTTTCTTGGCTAAAAGTCAAAATGTCCTTGGACCTGTTAGCAACATACTCTGTTCCAAAGACCAAAAATGTCAAAAGTATCTAGGAGCTTGTATCTAATCCTTAAAAGATTTTAGGGTTACCTCTTCATAGGGAGGAATGTTGGAGGGGAGGGAGGGAGCATAGATATGATCAAAACACCTTATATACATGTATGAAAATTTTTTTAAAAAATGGACAAAATGACTCACAAAACAACCTAGTGAAACAAGGGTTTATTTGGGCTTATACTTCTAAGTGATGAAATCATGGTGGCAGGATTTTGAGGCAGTTTATCAAGTTGTGTTCATAGTCAGGTAGAAGAAAGAGAAAAATCTATATAAATCTAGGTAATTCTCCACAGGCATTCTTAGAGGCTAACCAAATCAAGAAAATCTCTCAAGGACAGACACATCAATCTCTTTGGTGATTCTCAATCAAGCTGACAATATTAGCTATCACAATTCCAACCTTTGTCAACTTGACATCCAAACACATTAATTTTAAACCATAACCTTCCACTTCTTGTTTCCATGGGCTTGTGGCTCTGTCATGATGCAAACTGCAGTCTAGCTTCAGAAGTCCCCACAGTATTTAACAATTGCAACACTGTCTAAAAGTTGTGTCCAAGACATATCTGAAACTGAAGGAAATCTCTTAACTGTGAGCCCCAGTTGTAGAAAACCAGAAGTTCTCTGAGCCTTCTCCTGGCCTTGCTCAAAGGTAATTGAGCTGCCATACCAGGGACTCAGGGAGGACTGTTTGTTGAATCGGCCTGTTTGCCAAGATAGCCTATCTTGCTTGGGCAAAGAGGTCCAGGAAAGAGGGGGTCATAAATTTCTCAAGAATGGCCTGACCCACATGAAGCCCACCATAGCTGTACCTACATAATCTCAGACCAGGCCCCTCTTTCCTCCTGGAGCTGCCATCCTGAGGAAGGTTGTTGACCCTTGCTGTGATAATAAACAGTCTGCTTTGTTGAGGTCAGATGTGGTCTTTTTCTCTCCCATTGTTCTGTACTCCGTGCTCCAAAATCTAAAGCTTTCAGTATACAATGGCACAGAGTAAGTATTCCCAGTACAAAAGGGAATAATTGAAGAATAGCCAGGATTATTAAACCAAAGTAAGACTGAAAGCCAACAGGACAAACACCAAATTCTATAGCTCCATGTTTGGCATTTGGAGCTCCTGATAGAATTCTCTAGGCTCCAAAGGGATTGGGTAGCCCACTCCTGTGGCTCTGCTGCTTGTAACACACATTCTCTCTCTCTCTCTCTCTCTCTCTCTCTCTCTCTCTCTCTCTCTCGATTAATCTCTCAATCTTTCTCAATCTCTCTCTCGATTAATCTCTCAATCTTTGTCTGTCTGTTTCTCTCTCTCTCTCTCTCTCTCTCTCTCTCTCTCTCTCTCGCTACACTCCTTACATGCAGAGTTTGTCATGTTCCTAGCATCAGCAACACCCTGGGACCTTCAGAGTAAATTAGGTTACACCTTTACAGACTCATGTAATGGCTTCTTTGGACTTCTTTGAAGGAACGATAAACCTACGACATGTTGCTTGGCATAGGTGATTCTCTGCAATCATGGCAAAAGGCTTCATAAGTACCTCAAATTAATATCTTTCTTGCCTGCAAAATGAGCATCATGTGGATGATATTAGGTTCTGGTGCCAGCTTAGAATGGAGCCTAGACCATTTGGTCCACAATATCATGAAGATTTTCTGTGCTGATCCCAGAATAATACCTCCCTAGGCATTTGCTTTCAAAGAGAATGTAAATTCACAGATATAAGTTCATTCTTTTCAAATGAATTTACATTGTCATAAGAAGGAGTTTTCAATGGGTATGGTACTGTCCTCAACACCTTTCCTGTTGCCTAATTAGTAGTACTAATCTCTCCAACATTTATAATTACTTTCAAACCCACCTTGTCTATAAGATTTAACTTGCCCATGTTCTTCATAAAACTGATGGTCCTTTCTGCTACACATCTTGCTTTCTCTCCCACTATAGATCTGAAACGGAGCACTGAGTAGTAGCCATGCCACAGCCTAGATACTATACTATCCTAAAATTTCCTCTATCAAGTAAATTAGTCCATTATTTTGTAATTCAAACTTGCAGAAGTTCCTAGGATACAGACAGAATGTAGCCAGATTCTTTGTTCCAAAGTAACAAGAATTCCCATTAGGCCAGTTCCTGATAGATTATTTGTTCTCCTCTGTCGTTTCCTGAGCTAAGCTTCTACTTTTTGCATTGTTCTTTGCATTTTTTTTCCATGCTCTCTCCAAATTGGTCATTAAGCTCATAGGACTCTAGAACTTTTGTAGCCCACAACTACAAACTCTTCTATATTCCTTCCATACAGCAGTTCCAAAGGCTTAAGTACCACGTGGTCAGGTAGGTATATGACAATAATGACCCAAGTTCTTGGCACCAATTTCTATATGCGATTGTCTTGTTGCTGACACAAAATGTCTGTCAAAAGTAACTTAAGGAAGCAAGAGTTTGTTTATTTTGCTTCACACACCCAGAACATACACTCCATCATGTTGGGGTACTGATTGCTGCAGGATCTGGAGGCAGCTGGTCACTTTGGATCCTCAGTCATGAAGCAGAGAAGGATGAATGTAAATAATCTCTCACTGTCATGCCTAGAGGCCAACCTAATCTATATAATCCTTCACAAGCATGTGCAGAAGCTTATTTCTTAGGTCACTTTAGATCTTGTCAAGTTGACAATATTAGCCATCTCACACTGCAAATGAATTTTCACTGCAAGGAGAAAAACAGGATAAAGCATTGCACTTACATGTATGGAGGCAATGAAACTTACAGCATCACACCAAGGTCCTAAAGAAGAAAAAGTTCCTCTCCCTAATAGTATGAAATCCAGTTAGTCTGTTCCAACATTTAATACAAAGAAACATGCTGAGCAGTTTCTAGTGAGTCTGACTCAGCCTTCTGCATTCTAAATCCAAGAATTAAGCCCTCTGAGCTGTGTGATGGAACTCCTATAGTTTGGAAAGACAATACTGATCACTTCTTAAAAATTGAAGAAGTTGCCTACTCTTGCCTCCACTCAGAAGAATGTGTAGTTTGACCCTTAGAAATACTATGCTAGACACCACTGAGCTTCAGTCTTAACTAAATAGATGTCACCTAACTGTATGAGAAAGAACGTATCAGAAAGTGAGAAGGATTTGCATTTTCTAATAACTGTACATGTCTTGTATAGCATTGTATTTGAAAAAGTTAGCATTTCCAGCAATACAGAAGCCTAGTCACAAATGATACAACTGGATTTTCTCAAAATATATCTCTGTCCCCATCTGTTCTGTTACTGTCCCTCTCAAAATTTAGCTACAATTATCTTCCCTAATTACGTTGAAAGCAACAGGAGAAAAGGTCAATTAGCAATGTCTGCACAAGGCAGGAAAGTGTTGCTTGGTTTCTATTCTCTGCACCTCATTTGCTTTTCTAAATGTTTTGAGACTTAACCAATAAATAGGGCACAATGAGAACACTAATCAAATAATGAAGTGATCAGTTTTGTCTTATTTCAAAAGGGCAACATGACTTTCATAACATATAATCTAACCTATGTTTAATTTAACTGTGCCCTGTCTTCCAAGTGTTTCCATCAAGGCCATGACTTGATTGTCCTAATCTTAATAGCAAAAAATACTATCTTCTTAATTACAAACTGACTCGGTAAGTTTTCAAAACAAGAATTTAAGCCTTTTGGTTGTACCCCTGCTTCCTAAGGTATTCAATATAAGGCAGGAGGGGGAGTTGAGAAAACACAGAGAGGACTGGCAAGGTACTTGCCCTAAAGTACTATTGTATGGCAAGGGGAAATGATGTGGACAGAATACTAATAGCAACATAGGCAAACCAACCTGGGCCCCAACTGTTGTACAGAAAGCACAACAGATGGACAGAAGCTCAGAAAGAGGCCTCAAAAGTATTAAAACCTGAGAGGCTGTTCCTTTGTTGAGGACTTTACCTCCTAGAGTGAAATGGATGTCTGTGAAACTGAATCAAAATTCCCATACCAATTTATATTTGATGTTTTTGTTTATCACATTTGGGCAGATTCCTCCCTACCCTTTGCTTCTGCTCAGCTATGTTGGTTTGAGAATTAGAAAGCAATATATCAGAAAAGGGCTCTGGTCTTGGACCAAGTGAATTTAAGTATTCTCATGATTTTCTTATTGGTATAATGAGCTCCTATATGATACTGAAGAATTAGCAAAGATATGGATATTAATGATAGGCTGAATTGCTAAATTAATGTATTAATGTATAAGGAAAGAAAAATTTTATTTATGCCCTTCCAGGGTTCTAAATAACCCCAAAAAATAAACTGACATAGACAAACATAAAGGAGGAAAAGTATAAAAATTCTGTGTCATTTTTATACAACCTAATATGGAAATGAAGACTAAATCCTAAGTGCCATTTTATATTGGTTGAAAAAGGCAGGCAATTTTGGAAAAGTAATTAAATTATCTGGGGAGACTGAATAAAGATTAGAATCATCTTGACAGTTTCTGTATGTACAGAATTATCTCAGCCATTATTCTCTAATGAAAAGTATTCTTTCTCTCCTGGTATAGAGGGTCAACATTCTTTAGAAAAACAAAAGTTAACGGTGTGTGACAGTGCACACTTTTAACCCCAGAGCTCAGGAGGCAGAGATAAGTGAATCACTATGAGATTGAGGCCAGCCTGGTCTATGTTGGGAGTTCAAGACCAGCTGTGGATACAGAGAGAGACCCTGTTTCAAAAAAATTATTTTTAATTCTTAAATTATCATATAAGGTGTTAGAAATCATTTTGACATTTTCAAATAAAGTATTTTTAGTGGTTCTCCTTCCCCCATCTTCCCCCAATTCCCCTTGCCCCTTATTCTCCAGGATAGCCTCCCGATCTCCAGTCTCTTCTTTTGCATGCCCTATGTGTATTCCAGCACCTTTGCTAGAGAAGGAATGGGAAGACTCAGATTCTCATCTTGCATATGCTATTTCTCAAATACTATAAACTCAAAATAATCCACATACCACAGAGGGGCATAGTCTGCAGCTCTTTGGCAGTCATATTTATTTCTTAGCCGAGGAGGCTCAGAAGGATGGATTCAGTGCTCAGTCATCAGGCTTGTCGTGCTCAAGACCACCTGCAAACAATTCTTACCAAACAGAAAACTAACAGGAATCTGGGAGAGGCAAGCAGGCTGGGTGAAAGAGCATAAAATATATAATATAAACTGGAGTGAATAAAAGGTATAAAAAGATGGCATCTAACCAAGGGAGGAAAAAGGGGCAAAATTTAAGATGCACTCAGAAAAGAGTAGCATAACAGCAGTTCCTATCAACCAAGTAATACAGCTGTAACAGTTGTTAGAATGTGTGGAATGGGCTGCCTTTTTCTGCGCCTTGTGTGTGCTGCACCAAGTGTATACCTGTAGAAAATGACACAGAGTAAAATATTCCTTTGACTAAAGTACAACTTAATTAAGAATAAAAGTAAGAACATATAAAATATTACCTTAGGGATGGGAGATAGTTTAGTTGTATCAATAAAGTTCTTGCAACACAAATACAAGGCATTGAGTTTGATCATCAAAAAACCAACTATAAAAGTCGAGTGCACATTTGTATTCCAAGGACAAAGGAGGTAGAGACGAGAGGAGAAATAGGGCTTGCTGACTATCTAGCCTAACATAATGGTAATGGGAGACCCTGTCTTATAAAAAAAAAAAGGTGGTGGGGCTGGAGACACTGGTCAGGAGATAAGAGCACTTGATGCCTTGAAGAGGACATGAATTTGGTTCCCAGAATCCATGTCAGATGGTTCACAACCACCTGCAACTATAGCTCCAGATCTAATGTCTTCTGGCCTCCACGGGTACCTACACACATATGTGCATACACACACAGAAACACCCTCAGACCTCCACAAGCATGTATATACATGTGCATATACACCATCATACACACACACACACAAATTCTCTAAATGAAAGGTGATTTTATATGATTACATATCAAATTAATAATATTTTTACCCAAAGCATCTTCATAAACACAGAAATTGCTTGTTATGAAAACCAGGAGTTGGACTCAAAGGAAGAAGAAGGGAGGGAAGAGTGAATATGATCAAAATACATTGCATTATAATCTCAAAGAATTAATACAAATGTAATTTTTAAAAAGTATTTCTGTTTTTTTCTATTTGATGTAATGAACTTGTTTCACCAAAAAATTCAAGCATACTAAAATGTGCCCAAATAAAATATTCTAAAGTAAAACAAAAATATATATTTCCTTGATTTGAGGGTGTGTCTTTAATAGTTCTATTTTATGTAAGAGTATATAAAACAAATTGAAGAGTACATATCTGAAACTCAATATTCACTAATAACCATGAATTCAAATATGTTCTCTGCAAGATATGTACCTTTTGCCATTTGAGGGGATAGAAATACCATGAATACCATTTCTGTTTAGGGAGATATTCAGTTTACCACTGTTCATTCTCTGGTATAGCAATCATAAATTGATTTTAAAATCCAGTTAACATTTTTTTATCACAGCCAAATTGGCAGGGGATATTTTCTGATCATCAACTAAACTAGCGATTCTCTTTAAAATATCTTTCCTCTTTCTCTTCTTAAATGAAATAAATTCCCTCAGGGAAAATGCTGTCTCTCTGGTCATAAATCATGCCTTTCTCTCCAGGAGCAACTTTGTGTGAAGGCATAGTCAAATTTCACTGTGAATCCTTTCTGCTTACCAATGGTTGTGGTGACATTTTCTCCTAGAGGAAATTAAATTTGCCTTCACCCAGCCCTTCAAAATGATGAGCTTTGCCCCTCAGCAACTGGTTTTCCTGGCAGAGCTCCATCTCTTGGGTAAGGCAATGCATCACCATGACATACAGAATGGGTTTTCAGGCTGCTGACTTCCTAACTGTACAGGGTTGCTTTCCACTGCTACCTAAGATGTCAAGGTGTTCTGGGTAGAAGTTACACAGCATGCTTTAGAGACAGGGCTGCTTTCCACAGCTGTTTTGTTGATTGGGTCATGCCATAATTAGAGCTTTCTTCACTGCAAAAGAAGATGCCCCAGAGTCAGAGAGTCATTTGCAGGTGGCAGTGAGGCTTCAACTCTCCCCTTGGGTGGGCAAGCAGAGAGTGGCCTCAGTGTGTCTGAGTGAGAAGCGTTCCAAAGATTTCTTCCTATTAATGAGGTTGCTTCCTTTACAAGGAAATTTCAATTATTACACTTAAATAGATGTGCCTTGTTTTTTAAATCTGAGATGTTTAAGTGGTTGGGATCTCTCTGCTGTGACTCTTTTTGTGTTATGTCTGACTCAGTCACACCCAGGCTAAATGTATCTCTGGGTAGGATAATGAGGCCTCAGGGGAACTTGTGTTTTCTTGCCTCTATGTTTTTCCTCACAATGAATTCCGTTTTATATTTACACTCCATGGCACTGTGCTGTGTGCCCCCACCCCCTCCAAACTGCCTATCAGCCTGACTTCCAACATTTTCTAGTGACTCATTGGTTGACTTTGCCAGCCACTTGAAGGCAATCAATGGACACAGAAACCCTCACAAGTTTCTTGGAACACTGAGCCAGGCGGGATATTTTACTTTAGAGCACTGAGCTATCTTTGATCTTCCTTGAGATTTTTCTTCTCCTAAATAGAAGAGTGATAGAAAAGAAGTCAGATGGGACTTCAGTTGGAAGTGGACACAAAGGAATGCAGCTACACCAAGATTGTTTTCTCAGTTACCACCACTGAAAAAGGACACAGCATTCACCAAGAAAATCATTAGCATACTTCTCAGGTTTGCTAAAAGAGCACATTCAAATGGTCTAGTTATTCTATTAAAAATCTGTTTACGTTATAGACATGGATTTGAGGTTGAGAGCTTACCTAGCATGTACAAGGCCCTGGGTTCAAACTTTAGCACCACAAACACACACACACACACACACACACACACACACACACACACACACACACTCTGTCCCATCCCTAGTGCCATTGTTTTAATTTTCCTCTCTGGTATTCCCAACCCAGCCTTTTTGGGAACAATCATTGTGCCTATCCCTTTCTGAGATTTCAAATCAGTGAAAGAACTGATGGTCTGCCACATAAGTTTGTAGTAGACTACAGACAATATGAACAGTAAGAATGCTAGCAAAAAACACTGATAGTGTAGCTAGGAATTTAGGTCTCTCTGCAGATAGACTGTTTTGACTTATTTTACAAATATGTAGAAGGGTGTCTAGATTATACATACACATCTTTAATATCTAGTCCTCTGGTTGCAAAGATAGTTGTGGCTGTGCAGTTCAACACAGAATTGTCTTTCCTGATCATCAGTGCCTGAATCTGAGACACAATCCTACAGTATTCACCAAAGACAACAACAACAATTCATCCCAATTCTGAAGAATTAAAGTCAGATTTCTGAGAAAATATGCAGAGGGATGACAGGTAGAAAATTACATGTTAAGAAAACACATGAAGACGTTTCTCATGTATTTATTCAACTCAATTTTTTCTCATTTTGAATTATTTTTAATATACATTTTATTGGCATGTATTAACTGTGCATGGTGACAGGATTCATAAAGACATTTTCATTCTAGTATATCATGTACTTTGACCACATTCATCTTCCACTCTTCCTTTCTTTCCCTTCCTCCTCCTATTATTCCCATTTATTCCCCCTCATTTCTTTTTTTTAATAATTTATTGAGAATTTCACACATGCATATAAGCATATAAGGCATTTTGATCAAATCCATGCCCATTCCCTCCCCTCCGAATGGTCCCACATCTCCCCATCACTTTTTTCTGACAACTTCATGCACTCTTCTTTTTTTTTTTTTAAGGGGCTTTTTGCTGCTCTAAAGATCCCCCACCTGAAGAGGTAACCTTAAAATCTTTTAAAGATTAGATAAGAATTCCCAAATACTTTTGACATTTTTGGCCTTTGGAACACAATACATTGCTACGAGGCCCAAGGACATTGTGAGTTTTAGCCAAGAAACTGGCTACTTTTCTTTGGGGTCTCTTTACCCTAACTGCCTAGCCAATTCCTACCTCCTATTCTTATCACACCATCCTCTGAAGAGGTTACCCAGCTCGTGGATAGGGAATCAGATGCAGACCACTCTGGCTTCTTCCATGCTGAACAGGGGTACAGGGTGAGGCAACTGGGGTACCCCTTCAGTCGGTCTATCTAAAAGCCTCCCAAATTGTATAACTTTTATCTGTAGGGGGAAAAAAAAAAAACCTTTACTGGTAAATAGGAATGTGAAGGAGAAGTAGACAAGAGTAGTCAGCATTACAAGTTCTAGATAGGGAGCTAGAAAAAAATCAGAGCAGGGCAAATTTCAAATGTCCATTGGAATTTCTTGAGGAGAGCTTCCAAAAGCATCCCTCTATTGGGTTCCTCCTCATTTTTCTCTTGTCTGCCAAGGCTGGACTGGGGAGTGATGGATTCAGGATTTGTTTTCATGCATTTTGATAGCTATCGGAGTAGTTAGAATCAGTATCAGTTACCTTTCAAAGGCTTCTAAATAGGGGGAGAAAACAAATTTGGCCATCATTTTAGAACAATAGCTGGTTGTCTCCCTTAACTACAGGTGGTCACTACAGTATTGCAGACCAAGATTTGAAGTCTTATATCTGAGCAGCAGTTTTTAATTCAGAACAAAATCATCAATGAGAGATAATTGTCTAAATAACATTCTATGTGTACGTAAGCCTAATGTCTGGGAAGCATAATCCCTTGAACTCTCAGGATAAGCTTGTGATTGTTTATATAAGAAAAATAGACACTAAATAAAATGAGGAAATATATTGAACACTAGACCAAAGAATTTGAACACTAAAATAATGATAATAAAATAACATAACTCATTCATTATAACAGGAATCCATAGGTTCAAATCAATACCTATGGAAAGCAAAAAGCTTCAAGACAAGGGACAGTGTTTCATTACTTATTCAACTCCATTTTTAAAACATTTTATGTATATTATAAGTGGAAGTTCGTTGATAAGGTGAGTAGTCTCACAATTACCTAGACACTGGTCCCTAAATAGTTCTTCATGTTGTTCCAAACTGAAAAATAAGTGCATTGAAAATGTGGAAAAGTTCATTTCTAATTTTGCATCCAGTTGTAGAAACTGCATACTCTAGCAAAAATGAAATTTGTAGCTGCCTTATGATAGTTAATAAGGATTGAAGATTTATATGGTCTTATTATTTATTTATTTATTTATTTATTTATTTATTTATTTATTATATTTGATCTTTTTGAGGTAGGGTCTCCCTGTAGACCCAACTGTCCTAGAACTCACTATGTAGATCAAGCTGGCCTTGAACTCAAAGAGATCCATCTGCTTGTGCCTCCCAAATGCTTGGATTAAAGGCATGCACCACCAAGCCTAGAAGTCTTATTTTTAAGGAAATTAGAAATAGAGGCTGGAGAGATGGCTCAGTAGTTAAGAGCACTGGCTGTTCTTGCAGAGGACCCAGGTTCAATTCACAACACCTACATGGCGACTAACAACCATTCAAGATTCCAGTTCCAGTTCTAATTTGTTTTTCAATTGCTGTGACAAAACACTCTGATCAATACCAACTTGTGGAAGAAAGGGTGTATTTTTCCTTACATCTCTCAGGTCACAGTTCATCAGGGAGCAAATGTAGGCACTCAGGGCAGGAACCTGGAGGCAGTACCTGGAGTACAGGCTGTGGAGGATCACTGCTTACCCTTGCTCCTCAGGCCCCCTCTCAACTGCATTCTTTTTTTTTTTAAATTTTTTTTTAGAAGAAGCATTTCATTGCAGCTTTAACATAATAACAGTCTCCAGAGCAAAGATACATCTCTTTCAAAAATGGCTATAAAATTTTTAGGTTCACTGTTGAATTAATACAGTTATACAATATTGAACTCAGTATAAAGCCCTGTAAGACATAAAATTGAATGAGATTTAACCTTTAAAAAAGATCTCCATTTCATTTTAAAATATACTGTTTCTTACAGAAAGACTTATTGCTTTTGCTAATAACATTCAGATGTTGGCTCAAGCATCTCTAATCTGTATGTATCTGATTTTTACTACTCATAATCGGTTGCACTTGGATCCTTGGCACCTGTGTATATCTATAAAGTCATAAGGTAGATTTCAATGGTAATGTTATCACCTCTACTAATTAACATGATGTTAATTTTTATGCTTCCTCCTCAAATATAATTCACTTTTTAAAATTTGTTGATTTTTTTTGTGTGTATATCTTATTGTGATAGATTTATTCAACTATACACCCACTTCCCAGATGGCACCCTCCCATAGCCTCCCTCCCCCCACTAGAGCCCTTATACTCTGTTATCCCTGCTACTGTATGCTGTGTTGTTGGCACCCCCAGCCATTCCCTACTACTTGTCCTTCTGGTGAATCTAGTCAGCCTCTCTAGAGGTCTTTGTTTTAGGAAGGTCAGCTATTCCTCATCTAGCAGCAATCAATTGTCAATATTGAACTAAAGGAATCAACTGCATTCTTATTCAACCCAGGACCACCTTCCCAGGGGTGGCACCACCCACAGTGGGCTGGGCCCTCCCACATGACTCAGTAATCAAGAAAATGCCCCACAACGTGGCCACAGATCAGTCCAAAGGAAGAAATTCTCCAAATGAGGCTCCCTCAACCCAGATGTGTCAAGTTGACACAAAAGCTATCCAGCACTGACTTCTGGATGTGTTGCATAACATGGATGCACTTACAGACAGGCAGGCAATACACTAATAAACATTGAACAAAAATAACAAAATATTTTAAAACAGAAAAGAAAATTAGAAATATAGGGAGACTAGCAGTTAAACCTGAATTTGGCTTATGGTCACAGAAATAAAATTTATTTAAATTTTTGGAGAACTATGTTGCACATTTGTACTTTCTGAATTAATGAAATTAATAACGAAGGATTTGGGATTAAAAATGTTTTAACACACAGAATATGTCTCATTTATATTGACAAATGAAACAGGTCAGTATGCAAAATGATTCATTAAAGAATCATTCTACCAGCCTGGAGAACTGGCTATGCTTACAAAGGACTCAGGCAGCTAACAACCATCTGTAACTCATTTCAGGGGAATCCAAGGCCCTCTTTTGACCTCCATAGGCATTGCATGACACAGGTATACTTACATACAAGTAGCTAATACACTCATGCACATAAAATAAAAATAATAAATAATAAATAACCTACACAATAAATAAGGATGAAGTCTAGATATGTGTTTACTTTATAAAATATATGCATATGTATTATTCCATTTCAGGCACACCAATTCTGGAAACTTGAGTATCCACAGTCTCCAAGAAAAACAGAAACAATAAAGAATAAAAACTGAATAGCTGGAACAATCTCAATAAATGAGAAACTTGAATAACAGAATCAGTTTCACCAGAAACTTTAACCCAAACTGCCAAACAGACTTTGTAAACAATATCCACATATGCCAAAATGCCACAGAGCTAGATAGATAGTCATGGGGTCATTGGCTTAAATGCCTGCACCCCATTTTTAGTTCCATTAAGACCCTGAACTCTGATGTAGTAATATTATACATTCTTTGATATTCACTTCTTAGTACTTAAATGTTTTCATTTATTTATTTTGTTCTTAAATTTTTACATATTAAGTGCTTACATATTGAGTGTTTTGCCTACACGTATTTAAATATACCAGCACACTGTGTCATGCAATGTCTGCAGAAGGCAGAATGGTCTTTGGATCCCTGAACAGAAGTTACAGACTGCTGTTAGTTGCCATGTGGGTTTTGGGAACTAAATCAGCGTTCTCTGAAGAACAGCCAGTGTTCTAAACTGCTAAGCCATCTCTCCAGGCCTTCATTAACTTTTTAAAAAGGAAAAATAGACATTTAATATGGGTTTTGAATGTTCAGCAACCAGTCCAGTGTACTCAAGTTGAAAACAGATCTTTTTTTTTCTGAAAAATAGGGATCCATTGCAAAAGAACTACTCAATTAACAAATTATTCAGGCTTCAGGTCTTTTACTACATGTATTTATTTATATTTTTATTTCCTCTATAATGCTTTTAGTCTATTCATAATTTCATTTTGTTGTCAATGTGTCATTCAACTGCTGGCTTCATATTTCTTTAATGGAGCAGTTATTCAAAGCTGATTTGTGCTGTTTGCTTGAAAACTAACATTTCCCCTATAATGTCTTATATAATTATTTTCACTCTGCATTTTCACAATAAAGAGTATCATCCAACCAGTAAGGTAACAATAATATTTTTGTCCATAATGATAATGTGCCTCTGAAAGTTGTCCTTTTATTTATAATGAGAAAATAATCTTTATTATTATCTGTTCAAGGCAAATAATATTTTCACTGGTACTCACTAAACACGATGAAGTATTAAACAGGCACACATATGTACAGATCAGATCAAAAACAGATATGAGCTCAAGGCGACAGAGCTCATACAGACTGAAAAATTAGAAATTTATATTCCTGTGTAAAAGGATTTTGACATTTTGACTGTATATTTTGATTATAGACAAGAGAATAATAAAGTGGTGCTTTAAACCTGATCCCCCTGGTTAAATTTAAGGCCTGTAAAATTAAACCTCAAAGAAACAAAAATATCATTTACTACAATCCTGCACTGCTTGATTCAAAACAGAGCAGCTACTTTCTTTCAAAAAAGTACTAATGGTGGTATGTAAGCAAATGCAATCTTCCTTTATGAAGTTCATACCTGATCTTCATGGTGGAGATAACCACCATTCATGACAAGAAACCATGTCCAATTACTTTTGTATTGAGGAAAATGAGAATTGAAGTGTGTCAGACACTAGATATGACCTTGTATGGGTAAAAAAGTCAGTGAAGATTTAAAGTAAGACTTTAATGTCTGTGATCCTATCCTTCAAAAAATATGAATTAATGAACTTTCTTAAACCCTGGGAGAAAGCAAACCGTAAGACTACTTACCCAACAAAATGATAATAATAATAGGACACTCTGCTCTGTGGACAAGCATGCCTATTCATCCCTTGGTAAGTATGCTTCTATGGTATGTGTAAATGTCACAACTATTTACATAGCCTATAGCATAAGACTGGGTTTCAGCTGATACATAGGAAGTGAATTTTAATTTCAAATTTAATAAGAAACCCTATTAATTCCTAGCAATCTGTCCCTCTGTCCCTTGCCCCAGTCTAAATAACTTTACTTCTACATTAAATAAACACACACACACACACACACGCACACACACACGCACAAAACTGAACCCTTCTGAAAATAAACTCAGAGGCTCAGGCTTGGTAGTTTAGTAAGGTGTGTGCAATAGAATTTTAAAACTTCCTCTTCTGAGTTATCAAAGAAGATAGTCTCTAAAACCCTAGGGGAAACACACTGAGATTTAGACAAAAATAAACAGAACGCAGATGATGAATGAATCAGAACAGAGCTGTTCTCACTTTTCATAGAGAAACATTCACATTTTATAACATCATATAAATCCCTACAAGTCCAAAGCTTCCTTAAAGTATTCAAAGCACTCATCGAATCACTGCAGAGAAAACCCCTGACATTTGTGATGGATCTATCTCGAGACCCTTGAAATCATCACATTCAATAATGCCCCCAAGTACCTCATTTCACTCGCAAAATTCAATAAGTGATGACAGGAGTGAGCTATAAATGGTGGGAGGTCAGGAAGACTGCAAGACCAGCCACTCATAAAATCCAAACCTAAACCTTAGGCAGACTATAAAGGTCTTCCTTTTCTTGATAAGAACTTTTCAAGGCCCTATCTATGTGTAAAATGTGAATGTGAACTTATAACTTATAATTCAATAAATGTTCAGATACTCTCAAAATACCTTAAGAACACACAAGATATATCATTTAAGGATAGTTTCTTCTTTCATTTAAAAAATATTTTAATGTTTCTTTGAGAACTTTGTACAAGGTATTTTGATAATATTCAGGTCCCATCCCTGAACTCTATACACATGCTCTTGGGAGTGGTCTATCCTTTGAAGCCTGGTGAACTGACTCTTGCTCTGTCAGCAGATATCAATTGCCAATAGATCCTCAGTAATGGCTAGGGCTTCTTGTCCACCCACCCCATACTGGGGTTTGGTCTGGCTTAGGCTTGCACAGGTCTTGTGCATGCTGTCACAAGTGCTATGTGTTGATGTCTGTAACTCCCCTGTTGTGTCAAAGACACAACCTTTCATTCATCCAGCACCTCTGGATCTTGCAAATCTTTCTGGCCCCTCTTCCATAATGCTCCTTCAGTCTTGGGACGAGAAGGTATGATATAAGTAGCCCCATTAGGTGTGAGCATTCCTCAGTCTCTTATTCTCTGCACCTTAACCAGTTGTGAGTCTCTGTGTCAATCACCATCTGCTGTAAAAAGCAGTTCTCTGTTGATAGATAAGAGATTCACTAATATACGTGTATAACAACAAATCATTAGGAATCAGCTTAATACTATGTCCATTTATGAAAATATTAATAATAGGTGCTTCCTACTGTCTATGACTTGTATAGTCACAGATTCTGGATCCAGATAACAGTGGCAGGTTTGGGTTCCATCTTGTGAAGGAGGCCTTAAATCCAATCATAATGTGATCAGTTACATCCGTAATATATATGCCACTGTTATACCACTAGGCATATCTTGCCAGGTTAGGCCTCACTATAGTTTGCAGTATAAACATATGAGTATGGCTGATGATTATTTTTCTCTTATGATAGCATGCATATCACCTTCTAACACTATGAAACCTAATCAGTGGAGATGATGCTTCCAGGCCAGTAGTTGCTTGATTTCTCCATGTTTGTAGTATGACACACATATAGTATTTTTATCAATAAGATATTACTGTCAAGTTCTACCAGGTCACCAGAGCTTGTCTGAAAACTCGGGAGCCCCTCTGATCAACAACTCAAAAAGAACGAGTTCATTCTTGGCATTTGGCTTTTTATTTATGGTGTATGGTAGGGGCATTATTTCCCCATTACAGGGTAACTCCATTTAAACTTTATTTATATTGTATATGTATGTATTTTAAGATGCTTCCACAGTAGTAGGCTTCCATATGATTTTTTCTAAAGACCTTTAGTGTTGGTCATCCCTCTCCATTCTCCCTCCTCTTACCTGCCCTCCTAGTTCCCATCCTATTAACCCTTCCTACTCCATTATTCCTCCTCTTATCTTTCTATCACTGCATTTTATCTCCCCTCCCACAAAGCTCCCTGCCCATGGCCGTTTACTGGTTTCCTGATATCTGTGAGTTTTCCAGTAGAAACATGATATCTAAGTATTAAAGGCTAGCATCTACTTATGAGAAAGAACGTGGGGTGTTTCTCCTTGTGGATCTGGATTACCTCAATTAGTCTGATTCCTTCCAATCCTATCCCTTTGCCTGCTAATTTACTTTTTGTTAATAGCTGTAAAATATTCTATTACAGAAATGGACAAGGGGCTGGAGAGATAGCTCAGTGGTTAAGAGCACTGGCTGCTCTTCCAAAGAACTTGGATTTGAGTCTCAGCACACATACCGTGGCTAATAACTATCCGTAA
>NW_008357033.1:512225-522612 GCF_000622305.1 Nannospalax galili | reverse complement strand
GTAACTCTAGTTCCAGGGGATCTGATGCCCTCTTCTGGCCTCCCTGGGCATTGCATGACAAGATGCACTTACATGCAAGCAATACGCTCAAACACATAAAGTAAAAATAATAAATAAAATATAAAAAAGTATAGATGTTGTAAAGTATTTCTACAGTAAGATGGGCACTCAGATTCTGATGTTAGTATACATCAGGGAATGGGAAGTATGTGTCCACAAAACTTCTTTGAGATGCATTTGAAACTGAAAAAATTGCTCCTACAATCTGTCTGCTGCCTCTTCCACAATATGTCCTGAGTCTTTGGTGTAGGGATTGAATTTTAAATGTATTAATTGCCCCTTCAGGTTCCATGGTGAATTGGTACTACGACTCCTTTCTATAGATATCAGAGTTTACATATACTCAGGTTTCTTTTATAAAATCATGCTACACTTGCATATAGTCTACATATATCATATTACATACTTTAAGTATGTGTCCCAGGTGACTGGTTCCTCCAAAGGGCAGGGCCTGCTGTGGAGAATTGACTGCAGAGAGTTAGCCAAGGAAGGAGGGGCTTCTGGGCGCCATCTTGGGACCAAAGTCCAGAACCTCAGTGTGCGTGGAGAGAAAGATGGCCCCCTGGTGTCTCGCATCTCATCTGTGTGGTAGGGAGACTCCGGGCCCAAGATGCATGGGCAAAAGTTAACAGGAGACTGGGCAGGGACAGAGGCGATCTGGAACGGCTGGCCGAGCTGCGCAGAGCTGGGTGCCCAGTGTTCCTTTCTTTGTAAGTTCCTCCATTAACCCCTTCCCTACCTAAGATACAAAATGGAAAATCCAAATAAAGATATGTTATATGGTTTGTCTGACAGCGCAAGAGACCCCGAGAGAACTCAGGCGGCAAGTACTTCTGGGTTACTTCTAATGCCTAATCCAATGTAAACTGTACATAAATTATATGTTTTAGGGTTATGGACAAAACAGAAGGACTAATTTTGTTTGGTATAGATGTAATTCATTGTAAATATTTTAATCTGTATATAGAAGGTACTGATACATAGGAAAAACATATTCCAGGTATATAGTATAATGACCTGATACACAAATACACAGGGAAAGATGACCACAATCAGATTACTATATTCATCACCACACAAAGTAACCATTTGTGTGTATGTGGAAGACACAAAATTAATATTATACATGTCCCATTAGTAGTTAAAATCTAGGAGCAACCATGCTGGTAGATGACTATAATCCCAACACTTGGAGGTAAAGGCAGGATTATTAGGAGTTTAATAGTTTGAGGCCAGCCTGGGCTATGAAAGAAAATTATTTGAAATCTAGAGTAGTGAGGCAGTATTTATTAGCTAAGTGAATCGATGAGGCAAACATTAGGTTCAGTTTGGCCACTCTGGCTGATAGGCACACAGCTTCAGTACTGGGCTGGAAAGGGCAAGGGATTAAACCAGTGTTAAAGGTGAACATAGAACAAGTTAATGCAGCCTCTTTGGTCTTACATGATTTTCTATTTTGATGTCACTTATCTGGTCCTGATAAGTGCTAAAGCTTAGAGTTTTTCATTTTGGATCCCCATAAATGAGAACATTTATTACATATTCTTTAACTAGATAATGGATATTGGTTGAATTCATTTAGGCAAGACAGGCATAGGCAAGAGGATAGAACAAAGTACAAAGCACAGTAGTTAACCAGCTTCTCTTATACCATTGGAAGTGGCACACATTAGACACTGGCCAGGTGCACACTGTATGGTAGCCAGAGGCAAGATTAGAAAGGTGTTACAAGGACTACAGAAAACAAATAGCTATTATTATCCAGGTTTATTTGATCATCAGTGAAGTAAGCAAGAATTCAAAGGAAAATAAATAATCTCAAAGCAACATAAACAATTCAAAGTAAAATAAAAGGCCAATGTCAGATGTTGGTAAAATAGTAGAATTGGGAGACTTAAATGACTTGCTTAAGATAACATTATTTTTTTTTCTTCAAAGACAAGTATTCCTTACTCAGGAATGAATGGGCATCTGAAAGTATTAAATGTTTTCAGCAGCAAAAATGGGAAATTCAGTGCAAATAGAAATGAGAAACAACAGAAAGAGAATCAGAGAGAGATAGAGTCAAGAGATAGAGAGACATAATCAGAGATAAAGAGAGGGAGGGAAAGGGAAAATTTATTTGCTTATGTATATTAAAAACTCAGAGGCTTAATGCTTCCAAAATGGCTTGACCATGACATTAAGTCATCATGATCAACATCTCACCATTTCTACGTATATTTATGATCTTGGTTTCTCTCTATTGATCTCAGGTCATATGAAATGTTTATCCCCATTATGGAAAAATGGCTACTAAAATTTTCTTCATATTTTCCCAACTTTAAGTTCAAAGATAAAGTACAGTTTCAAAGTTCTCCTGAGTTTTCAATAAGCTCTGATTGGATATTTTATCTACCTCTGGAATAAACATTAAGACAAAAAGGATGTGAATTTCTGATGCTCCAAGCCTGTCATATGGTGTACACAGAACCTGATAGAGATGTCCAACCTGAATCTAAACACTGCATGGATGAAAGATGAAGAAAGGTTATTCCCCACAGGAGATTCTTTACATTGTTACTAGAGTGAAAAATAAAGTGGCTGGGTAGGGAAGCAAACGATATTAACCACTGGCTGCACATTTGAGAAGTTCTTGAAAATCAACACAAGAGGTTATGATTTCATCCCAAGGGTACTATAATAAAAAGTGAATTAAAGAGAATGAATCAAAGGGCAACAAGAAGATTAAATCACAGGAGGATTAACTAGATATTTTCTCTAGCATTTTTTGTGTCACTCCACAAATTAAAAAAAAAAAAGGATGAGAAGTAATAGAAATAAACATTATTTGAAAGGATAGCATTGACATTGTTCCTGACAAGGCTAAGCCAAAGGTTATAGAGATATAAGTAAGTCTGGAATAAAATATTATTAAACCAGTTTTTCTTATTTAGTTTTGATTTAAAGGTACATTAGGAAAAGTGATTTACTGTCTGTCCAGAAGTAATAAATCAAATAATTTTATGGAATAAAGGATGAATAAAATGGAAAAAATGAGAGGTTCAGAGGAATCAAAGAGTTATTTCTCAAAACTCAAGCAATAGTGCAGCATTTTACCGAGTTGGGTGCTTTCATTTTATGCTGTATATTTGAAAAACAAAGCAATGCAACAAAGCAAATTTGTGTCATTAAATTAGGCATTGAGTCCAGAAATTAATGGGGAACTAGAATAATTATGCCAAATAGAAAAGAGACCTCGTTCCTTACTGAAAACATCTTCTTAAATGTAAAGGCTTAAAGGGAAATGAAAAAGAATGTCTGCCAACTTTATGTCTAGCAGAGACTATTTTCATGAGGCTCTTATCGCATAAGGAGCTCAGACATATTTTCAATGCATTAGTTAATAACGGAGGATGAGAAGCCACCCTAAGGGAAGAATGAGCTCAAAAATACCGCTGACTGTTAAGTTTCTGACAGACAACTTTCAAAACTTCTTCCCCTCGTTTGCTTATAGTTTGAAGGTATCAAGGACTTTTTTGTGTAGTATAGGTACCTTGAAGAACTCTTTTATTCTGCCACAGATTTATAAATATCCGAGTGATCAAATTTAGCATTAGCCATCTGCCCTGAGATCTTTAAAACAGAGAGCACATTTTCTTTAGCTGTCTGCTATATCAGGGTTGGGGAGTGGATTACTGATTCAGATGCATAGGTTAAACTTTAATAGACCTACTGAGTCCTTTTCTACAGTATGGTGGTTAAACTTTAAGGTGAGTAATATCATAATATAATAATAACTACCAAACTCAAAAAAGCTAAAAGACTAGCAGGAAAAAATCAGGAATTCAGAAGTGTCCCAGAAGCAAAATGAAGAGAATGGGACAAGAAACAACATCTGACAGAGTCATCAAGACATCAAGACTTGCAACCAACCACACAGGAAGGCCAGTGGGCTGGCCCCAGTAAGGCAGTGGAACACAGTGCAAAATCTACAGTTCTGGAAGTAGATAACCGGAGGCATTATATAGGGAAAACTATTTCTGGAAGTTCATCTTTAAATGGGGGTTCATAAGTAAATGCAGAAGAACGAGGTAAGTTCAATGGAAGGACACATTTTGATCTGTTGATGTCATTCATTGTTATCTATTTTAGGTAAGAGAGCTAAAAGCCATTTGCAATCTGATGGGAATAACTCAATAGAAAGAAATGATTCAGGAGAGAAATGACCAAAGTAGGAAAGTGTTGGAGGAACTCTTAACAATTGGAATGAATATAGTAAAATTAATTTTAAAAACAAGACAAGCAAAAGCAAAAGTGATTTTTGCTAAATTTGGGGCCCGACTGGTGGGGAAATATGGAAGGAAATTTAAAATGCTTTGATTTTTTTCTTTTAAAGCGTGTAAGGAAATCTTATTTGTCAATGTGAAAAATGTGAGTGATGGAGAAGAAATGGTTAATGACACCTTTCAATGGGAAAACCACCATAAATAAAAAAAATAGGAAAACAACATAGGTTTTTCAAGAAAATATAGAGATTGATTTTTCAGTTTATTTAGTTAACAGTGCCCATGGAACATCCAGTTGGAACTAAGCAGCAAGATCTTAGAAGAAAATATTATATAACATGGGAATTATTAGCACTCACGGTCCCAATTTGTAGGCCAAGGCAAACATTACAATTATCACCTTAAATGACAATACAGAGAAAAGACTACAGAATAGAATAGGAAAAATGAGCAAAAATAAATAAATAAGTAAGTAAATAAATAAATAATACATAGAACCCTAGGGTATATGAGATGGCTCAGTGGGAAAAGCCACATGCTATGCTAACCTGGTAACCTGAGTTCTTATCCTGAAATTCACATTAAGGTGGAAGAAAAGACTGATTACTCATATTACCCTCTAATTTCCATATGTGCCCCATGGTATGCATATGCCACCCCCCCAATATTACACACACACAAATAAAACCAAAGTCCCCCCCCAAAAAAATGAGAACAGGATCTTTAGAAATCTTACACTATTCAGAAGAAAGAACTTGTCTCAAAGGAGATGGAGCAGCAGGACCTCAAAACCTAAGAGGAGAAGAATCCCAAGGTAACAGATGAGCCACACAGCCAAGACCAGTTCTTGAGGAGGGAAGGTACATGAGGATAGTCCACTGTTTTGAGCAAGTGGACAGTCATTTCTAAAGGCATTTTCTTAACCTCTAAGCATGGCAGGTCCTTTTAGGAGCAAACTCCCTGTAGAATATCCTTTTCTGTATTTTCAGCTAAAACTTATTTTTTAGTTTTTCTGAGACAGCGTCTCCCTGTAATCACAATTGGTCTGGAATTCGCTATGGAGACCAGACTGGCCTCAGTCTCACAGAGATCTACCTGCTTCAAGTGCTGGGATTAAAAACATACACCACCAGATCTGGCCTCAACTAAAACTTAACAATAACATGGAGAATGCCCAGAGGCATTGATAAATATCACTTAATCATTTGAAGTTGCACTCCAAGTCGTGGGCTGTGCTGGCTTAGGACTATGCTCCTTAACTGAGTATACTTAGGAATGGATTGATCCCTGTATGAATATACATAGGCCCTGGACTTGGATCCCTATGCTTCCTTTGTTTGAGGAGGGCATTTCTTTGGAAATGATTTCCATGTTTTCTTCACTTGTTGCAGGTATAAATCTTTCTCTACTCTTTTATGACTTGGCTGTGCTCATTTTGGCTTTGCACCCACGAAGATGTGAACCATTACACTTAGTTACAAACTGCTAAGAGTGAGGTGCCCAAATGCCATGGGCCAAGCAGTAAGCAGGAGCAAGTAGAAGCGGGCAATAACAGCAAATGCCTTCTGCAAAGGCTGGTCTGGAATACATTACTGTTTCTTGTCTACAGTGTTGGAGTGCATCTGTTTCATTGACCAATATCACTTCCCTTCCTGGTAGTCTAGTAAGTGTTAAATCAGTATTGGTGGAATAAATAAAGTTCAGGACATTTGACTAGCAAAGAGTTCCCTTTAGAAATAAAGAACAAGCTATTGTGGAATGATTGGGAGTTTGGACAGTTCAGGGACATTCCTCAACAGAAAGGAACAAGTTTGAAGTACTCCGTTTAGTAAGGCAAGTGTCTCTGCTGAAATAATTGCACTAACACCATCACTGACCTACAGTAGAGAACCACTTCTGATTTGCTAGAAATACTTTCTATGATATCCCACTTAATCCTCACAACAGTCTTTATGGGCTATGGCACAATTAACTCTATTTTCTATACCAAGCACCTTAGAGGAGAAGAGATGCAGACACAATCATATTGTGTGAAACAGTCAGCTGAAATCAAGGCTGCCCTAAATCTCACACTATTATCCATGTTGATTTATTACAATATATGAGGATAGACAGGTTAGACTTTGAAATGTAAATGCCTAGCAAATCCCTGGCATAGCTGTACTGAGATATGTATTTAGAGTCATGATATAATAAAAAGAAACATCTAAGTAACACTGCATTTACTGCAGTATCAAATTAACAATGTTTCCCTGAATTCCATTTTCTGCATAGCCCTGGCCACTGACAACATGAGATGTGGAGAGTGAAGGAAAGCATCAGCCAAACCCTTCTCTCTGAAAGTCAGAGGAGAGGACCAACTAACTGTATTGTAGACAATGAAAGTTGTCTTTGACCTGTTGTTCTTGTTGTTCGGCTGAGGCCATGCTAGATGCACATTTGCACATGCTCCATTTACTTCTTTGTGGTCTTCAAATATGGAGCCAGAGTAGAGCTGCTGGGATATCAGCTCAGCCTGCAGCTCTTCCTGGTGCCTTCTTTGCAACTCCAACACCTCCAGTTTCCAAGTCAGGGTACATTTGGTTTCTTGACACAGAAAACACACCTCTCTTGCAGGTCACCTATAGAATCAAAGATGGAGCCTTGGTGGCTTGAGATGGACTCAAATTTCAACCTTTCCTAGTGGGTGATTCCAATTTGCTTTGTTCATGCTACTTTTTCTCCCATCACCTACTTTTGACAGCCTCTTCCACTGATTTCAGCTCCAGCAGGAGCACAGAAACACCAGACCCACCTGAGCTGTTTCCCTGGAATTGCAGGCATGAAAGACCCCATTAGAAACCCCTGATTTTACATCACTCTGGTTTTGCTTCTCCGCATGAACCCTCAGGGGCAAAAAGAACTGATTCATTTAGTACAGGATGACTAAGCAGTAGAGCCAAATAGTTCCAGGGCTGCTGCCCAGTGATAGTTTTAAAAATAAAGATAGTGTAACAGTAGACAGAGAAGTTCCATGTGGGTTAGAAAGTGAACTTCAGTGGAAGGACAAGGAATCTTTAAGGAATTTTTATCTCATGTCTTTATAGTCTTACTGGTAGGAGCTTTTTGGTTACATACAGTCACCTTCTCTGAGGAGTCCAGTCTGCTTTTCTGGGCCATGTGACAAGTGTCTGCTCTGTACCACATCAAAGACCATGTGTTCGTATCTACCAAATGTGTGAGGCTCAAACTGCATGTTTACTTTTATGTCTGGGTATCTTCTACAGCATTTTTTCCTGCACTCATCCCAGTATTTCTACAAGGTAGTGGAGAAACAGAGCTTTGGTTCATTTAGCACTTTCTGTAGCATCTTGCTGTGTATTATATACCTAGTAGGTACTCCATAGTCTTGTAAATGAGACATAGCCACAGATGGAAATAAGAACAGGTTTGTCACCTATATTTTCCTGTCTTGGCTTTATGTGGCATTACTTTTCCCCCAATACTCTACTTGCAATGCCCTTCTACAAAGCACTTTGTAATTTTGCAAACTTTCTTCTTAAATGTTCCCAAATCTCAATAAATACCAAAGTCAATTATGTGTAACTCATCTAATTAAACAGGCAATGAAAATGAAGTAGATAAACAGTCAGCAGAAAAATTATACTATAAAAGAAGGATTCAAGTTTACATTTTGTACAAAGTAAATATCATAAACTCAGTGTCGATGAGATGGAATGCATGCAACAGAAGATCTTTGCAACGCCTTGCATAAAATGAGGAAATAATTTGTTACAGTAAACTGATTTTACGTGTCTATCTGCTCCGGCATAGAATCATAGAGTCCAAAATGTGGAAATATAAGTCTAGTTTAATGACAAAATTTGTGATCATCTCATATGTGAGTGTTTGGGAGAGCTAATCATCAAAGAAAATTCTAGGAAAGGCCTCAGTATTTTTTATCTTCTTATATAACTATAAAAACACATGTCATCCCAAATAGAACTATATTTTATTAAAGACAAACGGTTTGTTTAAAATCCACAGATTGAAAATGCATACTGTATTCTTTCCCCCCAAATTTAAATCTAGATGCTATAAATGATAGATTCTTGATATTACAGTTAACCACAAAAGGTTAAATTTTTCAGAACAAACTGAATTTGACAACTAATGTAACTTGGAAGAACAAAGCACAGGCATTTATGCAGATGGGAAGGGAAAAAATACATCTGAATCAGACTACATATTGAAAGATAGTTTCCCAGATGGATCTCCAAAAAGCATGCAATAATGGTCAGCATCTATGACCATTATCAGTGTCTCAGGATATGTCCCAGGAGAATTGCCTTCAGTAGCTTCAGATTATCATACATCCCATCCTACATCACTGGCAGAATATCTTTTTCCTCTGCCTGTATAAGGTGGTGACTTAAACAAAGTACTCACAAGAATAAACTAATTTCTAGCATGGATCTACTTTGTGGATTATGGTGTTGTGGTCAATAAAGTGAGATGAAATAACCCTAAGTTGGTAGAAGGGATTTGGAGGAGATGTATGGGGAGTTTCAATCAGAAGCAAGATACTAAGGCACATATCTCATAGGACAAAGATTTCTTGCTTGGGAAGATGCAAGAGTTTCAACCAGGTTTGTCTTTCCAGCTAAAACTACCTTCAAGAGAATATTGCTAATGGGACAGGCATCCTATTAACATATACAACACTGTAATAATTCCATTGAGTAGTCTTTTAGGTAACTAGACACACAGAGCTACAAAACAAATGTCTACTACGCACACATAAAAATGGACTTAAGTGATTCATCAAAAACTGTGAAGAATTTAAAGCATGGAACTGAAAGATAATGATGGATGCAGAGGACAAGTCTTGTAAGAACTAGATTCAACATAAAGAACAAATGAGAACTTTCAGTTCTAGTGAATACATTTTTAATCACATGATGTACATAAAAGATTATCATGAAACTGAAAATTTTAGATAAATAGAAAGTTTTTTTGAAAATTAAAATCATATTTTCTTGTCCACCTAATTTCAGCTACGAAACTAGACTTTATAGCATGGGTCTCCCAATGAAAAAAATATTAAGAAAATTGTATGAAATATAGAAATGAATGCTTCAGAACAGATGGAAGGACTATGAGGGCATCCAGGACAGTAAGAGCCAGATACTGGAGAGAAAGATACATCAATGAGTGGAATGCACATTGCTTTGCATTGTCTTTCAGATTGGGAAACGGACCAAGAATGGCTTCTAAAATGCAAGAAAAGAGACCATAGGAAGACTGCCAAGAACCCTAATCCAGGAATGTAAGGGTAATCAGAGACTTCTCAAACAAAGACAGTAACACAAAGAAATTGACACACATTTTCATATTGAGGAATTTTCTGATTTTTAATGGTCATAAAGGCTAGACATTGAGAAGTTCTGGACACAACAGGGCAGGTACACATATGAACTCACAGAGGTTGTGACATCATGCACTAACAAGACCCACTCAAGCTCAAGTCAGACAAAAGTCCCAGCATGGAGGAGGGAGATGGGCAAGCTATCCCAACCCTAACTGAGGAACTATGGGCAACTGACAGCTGCTGAGTGAGGGAGGGTCAGTTTTCCTTAAGGTCATGGCCCCTAGTAAATCAACAATGCTCCAGCAGATTACCACAAACCCAAGAGTAAATGGGGAGCACAAATAGGATCTGACATTTTATTTATTTATTTATTTTTATATCAACTTCCGAGATAGCACCCTCCCATAGCCTCCCTCCCCCCACTAGAGCCCTTATACTCTGATATCCCTGCTACTGTCTGCTGTGTTGTCGGCACCCCAGCCATGCCCCACTGCTTGCCCTTCTGGTGAATCAGTCAGCCTATCTAGAGGCCTTTGTTTTAGGAAGGTCAGCTGTTCCTCATCCAGCGGATCTGACATTTTTAAAACACAAATAAAGGATACAAACTTGGGAGGGTAGAGATTGGGGAGTGGACATGAAAGGATCTGAGGAGGGAGAGTGAAAGTAAGTTTTCAAACTTTAACAAAATAGCCCAAAAGGAAGAGAGAGA
>NW_008357033.1:486486-512149 GCF_000622305.1 Nannospalax galili | reverse complement strand
AAGAAAGAAAGAAAGAAAGAAAGAAAGAAAGAAAGAAAGAAAGGAGAAAAACATAGTTGTCAGAAAAAAGTGATATAGGAGGGGAGGGAGTGGCTATGGATTTAAGCAAAACACCTTATATGCATATATGAAATTCTCAATAAAGTTTTGTTTTTTTTTTTTTCTGTATAAGTTTGAGGCCAGCCTGGTCTCCATAGCGAATCCAGGCCAGCTGGGGCTACAGGGAGACCCTGTCTCAAAAAGACCAAAAAAAAAAAAATTAAACAATTTTTAAAAACTCAAAAAAAGAAGTTAGGCAGAAAAACACCTGAATTCAAAGTAGCTATTTTAGAGTCCCATAATAGTAGATGGACATACAATCTGTCATAATTACTAGCCACCAAGAAGTTTGAGAAGCCTTGTTGGTACTCTATGCTTGAATTTGGAGCATCCAAAGGATATCACTCTCAGATGTAAAGAAGGCTTACAAATATAGCTGCATGGGTGATGGAGAACGTTTCCAGGCTTTGAGTGGATACTGTCCAACTAGCCTTCTTTTCTGCTTGCCAGAGAGTAGGGAGAATCTTCCTTGAAGGAAGAAAACCCTGCCAGCCATAGATAGATTCTAATAAAAACAAAACAAAACAAAAAAAACAAAAAACATTAGCCAGATGAGTAGATGCATATACACATGATTGAGTCATAGGTAATATCTAATACACAACACAATATAAAATGTAATTTACAAGCACATATATATGCCAGAAGTGAGAGTGAAGGCATGAATAGGTACAAAACATGATGATTTTGCATCTTGTACTTACGAGACTTTAACTGATACTGTCAGTACTTAAAAGAAATTTATGACAAAATATAAGAAATCAGAAAAAAATAATACTCTATTTGATGAAGAGAAACCTTGAAAAGGGCATGGTAGCACATGCCCATAATAGCAGCACTTAAAAGATTAAAGCTGACACAGAAAATTAATGTGAATTTAAGGGTAACCTAGACAACACAGTGAAGAGTTCAAAGCCATCCTGGGCTCTGAACATAGACCAAGTCACAGAAGCTTGTTGGAGAGGAGCTTCAGCAGTTAAGAGCACTTGCTGCTCTTCCAGAGGACCCAGGTTCAGTTACTAGTACTCACATGGTGGCTTACAGACCTCCGTAACCCCATTTCCAGATATGATGCCCTCTTTTGGCTTCTTCAAGTACCAGGCATGCAAATGGGGTACAGACATTTATGTGAGCAAAACAATTCATATACATAAAAGAAATAGATCTTTAAAACAATTTTAAAAGCAAAAACAAGAACATAAAACAAACAAATAATAAACCTCAAGTGGAAAAAGGAGAAATGAAATCTAAAATAGCAGAAGGTAAGAACTTAGCAAGTGATTGCAACTTTAGACAACTGATGACAAAGGAATAAATAAAGTGTAAAATAAGTTGCAAGAAAAAAATCCAGATTGACAAGAAGAGACAGTCGATGGATATAAGGAACTTAAGATGCAAGGAGAATATATTTAACATACACATAAGTTTCAAAGGAGGCAGAAGAAAAAAAAGTGCTTAACATGGTCATGGGTATGATCGTTGTGATTTTTTCAAAATGGATCAAAGACTCAACAAATGCTAGGAATTCAAAAAGAAGACAAATAAAGAAAAGAGCATACCATACAAATATTACAGTGTTGGTCAAAGGTTAAAAATTCATTAGGAAAGACAAGCCAAAAATACTTATTAATTTTAAACAGAAATGGTAGGACTGAGAGCTGACTTTCACACTTCAAAACTAGAAGCCAGAAGAAACAAATTTTTATCTTCTTTAAAAAAAAATAAACAATAAAACCAAGGTCTGGAGTCAGGATTCTAAGTGGAAGATTCTGGACAACCAGCATTGCACATGCCCTTGCTTTGTAATATTTCTTTGTTTTTTGCAAAAGCCCTATTTTTAAAAGAAGATTGAGAAGAAAAATAAAAATAAATAAATAAAATATTTTTAAGAAAGAAAGAAAGAAAGAACGAAAGAAAGAAAGAATACACGAAGTTGTCAGGAAAAAGTGATGGGGAAATATGGGAGGAGCTGGAGGGGAGGGAGTGGGTGTGGATTTGATCAAAACACCTTATATCCATGTATGAAATTCTCATTTTTTTTAACTTAAAAAAAGAAAAGTAAAAGGAGGGTATGTGATTCATGTCTTTAATCCCAGCACTCCAGAGGCAGAGATAGCAGATTACTGTGAGACAAAGGCCAACCTGGTCTACATAGGAAGTTCTAAACTAGCTGAGGCTACAGGGAGACTGTCTCAAACATAAAGTTAAAAAAAATAAAAATAAAATAAAATAAAAAGAGGATAAAAACAAATAAAACATAGTATCTGTCATCACAAAAACTCCTGTTCAGTGAATAATATATATCTAAACAAATAAAACCAAGACAGCTTTTTTTCAATTAATCTTGCTCCAAAAGAAACATTTATTTTAGACAAAAGAAAATAATTCCATGTAAAAACCAGCAATGGAATAAAAGAGGAGAGTGATTGACAGGATAATTTGTTGCATGAAAATAACTAAAAATTAACTGCACAAAATGCTAATAATATGAAGTATGTTTAGAATACATGCAGAATTAAAATGAATAAGACTGCAGAAAGATGTCCCCTAGTTTATTTTAAACAGTCTTAATTTCAGAATGAATGTTTTGCATTGGATCACAACAAGACAAAACAGAAAGGTGTTAACGCAGAAGGGGGATTTGAAGGAAGGGAGTGTGAAATGACCAAAATAACTATACACACGTATAAAATTATCCAATAGTAAAAATAACATTTAGAGATGCCAATGGAAAAAATAAGCAAACGTATAAAAAATAAGAGAATAGAAAGGTTTAAGAAAATGAAACAAAGTATGTAAAAAAGACACTGAGGGAGGCTATTAAGACTGAAATTAGATAATGAGTGTTGAATGGTCTAAATCCCTCCAGATATGGCAAAGTTTTCATACTGGATAAAATACTAACAAGACTGTCACAGACACAAATTATGTTTCTTGGGACAATATTCCTAAATATAAAGTATAGGAAGACCAAAAAGACGGTGTACTCTGTGAAAATAATTATTAAGAACAGCAAGAAGGATCTGAGTTAATTACGTGATCATAAATAGCTGTGACATTGAAATTCAAAGCAGTAACTTAGATAAAGTAGAACATTTCCTGTGCTATGTATTAGAGCATTACTCTCTGTTAACTGTGTAACAAATGGTCTCAAATGCAGTTGGCTAAAATCACATATAACTTTTCTGTGCAGTTTCCATGGAGCTGGAGTCTAAGAATGACTTGACTGGTTTCTGAGCATTCTGGTCCCACCAGACTGCTAGCAAGGTCTTAGTTGTATTCCGTTTTCGCCCCACTAATGAGACTGACTAGGAAAAGTTCTGTCCTCCGTGGACGTTGCACTACACGGGTGCACTTACCTACATGCAGGCATAACACTCATACACATAAAATAAAAAATAATAATAATGGGTATGGCTTTTGCTTGTGTGGATATGTGATTTCGCTTAATATGGGTTTCTAAGTTAATATATATTTATTTATTTAAAGGTTGAATTTCACTATCTTCTTTTTAGGGAAGAACCTATACATTCAGGTGGATAACTGAAATTATTTCCCTGAAGCCTGATAGCTAAAGGATTTGGTCAGCAGCAGGGCTCAATAGAGATTTACTTCCTCAAGGCTATCAAGAAAATCAGTCTCTTCCCGTTTGCCCTATCCCTTCTTCTACATTTCCTACCTGCTACAACAGGGTTTTAAAATCATACTGTCAGCCAGGACTGGCGTGCCAGCAGTTCTCCTCTTATTAGAGGAAAGCTATGAGTCCTGTATCAAGGGGAGAGGATTCCACCTCACATCACAACACTTGAGTATTTGAGGTCATGGGAGTCAATTACGAATTGTGCTCTGCTCATCAGAGATGCACAGAAAAACATTGAAACACCTATGAATATAGTATAAAAAGAAGAAAAGAACTATGAGGAAAAACAGACAAAACAATCATTACATTGAATTCACATCTTTCTACTAAAAGCAGAGAAAAAAATGTCAGAGCATCAGTCTTATAAAGTTAACAAACATTCCCACAAAGACCATGTAGCACTCAATAATGATTAATTTTTCCAAATGGATATGTCTTTAAAAGTTTTGACTTCTGTGGATCATAAAATAATTTTCAAAGAATCTGAAAACTTTGAAAATATTGTCATTTCCTATGGATAAATTAGCATATATAAGCATTTCTATGAC
This sequence comes from Nannospalax galili, assembly GCF_000622305.1. Classification (NCBI taxonomy): domain Eukaryota; kingdom Metazoa; phylum Chordata; class Mammalia; order Rodentia; family Spalacidae; genus Nannospalax; species Nannospalax galili. Next base: position 507,862 of record NW_008357033.1, on the reverse strand, counting down.
ACACATAATATTAATATAGAGATTGGAAATGGCATAATAGTGAGCAGCTCAAAATGCATGAGGGTCGAGAAGGTCCCAGGTGCCTAGAAATGACACATTTATAAACAGCAAATGTATTACATAAGTATTTAGAAATAGAAATCAGATTTCAAATACATTCCATGTCAGATACAGAAACAATCCTCTTTGGAGGGATATTTATGGAAAAAAATCTGATAATTAATTCAATTTCTATCTGAATGATGAACGAGTCAAGAAAAAAAAGTATTCCTGGAACTAAATGAAAATGATAATTCAACACAAAATTTCTGGGAATGAAAGCAGTCCTAAGAAGGAAATGTATAGCTCTAAGCACCTACTTTAAAAATTTGAGGGGGCTGAAGAGATGGCTCAGCAGTTAAGAACACTGACTGTTCTTGCAGAAGACCCAGGTTCGAATCCCAGCACCCACATGACAGGTAACAACTGTCCATAACTCCAGTTCCAGGGGATCCAACAGCCTCTTCTGTCCTCCATGGGCATGGACTCTCATATGAACATTTGAGAATTGCCCTGTTCTGACTTTTTTCTAGTTCCCTGTCTAGAACTTGTAATGCTAATTACTCTTGCCTTTACTTCCCCTTCACATCTATTCATGATTCAAAGACTTTCTTTTCCCCCTCGAGATAAGAGTTATGTAATTTGGGAGTCTTTGAGATAGACCCACTGAAGGGGTACTCCAATTGCCTCACTCTGAATCCCTATTTAACATAGAAGAAGCCAGAGCAGTCTGCATCCTTATTCTCTATTGGCAATTTGGGTAACCTCTTCAGAGGATGGTGTGATAAGAATAGGAGGTAGGAATTGGCTAGGCAGTTAGGGTAAAAAGACCTCAAAGAAAAGTAGCCAGTTTCTTGGCTAAAGCTCACAATGTCCTTGGGCCTCTTAGCAACATACTCCATTCCAAAGGCCAAAAATGTTGAAAATATTTGGAAGTTTGTATCTAATTCTTAAAATATTTTAGGGTTACCTCTTCAGAGTGGGCAATGTTAGAGTAGCCAAAAGCCCCATAAAAATAAAATCAAAGAAGAAAGAGTACATGAAGTTATCAGAAAAACGTGATGGGGAGATATGGGAGGAGTTGGAAGGGAGGGAGTGGGCATGGATTTGATTAAAACACCCGATATGCATGTATGAAATTGTCAATATATTATTTATTTTAAAAAAGACTGAAAATATTATAATAATATTATTGCCTTAGAATATTATAAAGTAATACTTTAAAAAATAATATTCCATTTAATTTGAAAATCTAAGAGGACTGGAGAAGTGACTCAGAGGTTAAGAGCATTGGCTGCTCTTGTGGAGGACCCAAGATCCAGGGGATCTGACACCCTCTTCTGACCTCTGCAGGCACTACAGGAAACAGGTGTACCTACCCACATGCAGGCAATACATTTATACAAATAAAATTAAATTAAAAAAAAAAAGAGAATTTGAGAGAAATGGATGAATTTCTAAATTCAATGGTTCTACCAAAGTTAAACCAGAAAGAGATCAATAATTATACAGAATCATAGCTAGTAAGAAAATTGAAATGGTAACACAAAGTCTCTCAACTAAAAAAAATTGAGGCCTAGATGGAGTCACAACAGAATTTTATCAGACCTTCTAAGGAGATGTACAGACAATACTACTCAAAAAATTTTAAATATAATGATACACACTTTGCATGTAGTAAGAAATCACATTAGTCTAGGAATGAGACAATCTTGGGGTTTTCTCTAAGATCTATGACCACTCCAGCCATGTGTATTTGGTTATGTTTACAGTTCAAAAGATGACACAGAAAGAGAACTTCCAAACTCCTTCTATGAAGCCAATATTACTCTAACATCAAAGCCAGGAAAAGATACAAGAAAAAAGAAAACGTTAAGCTCTTACCCCTAATGAACATAGGTGCAAAAACATATGATCATTAGATGGGCTGACTGGATTCCAGTGGACACATTTACACTGAAGAACACTTGGGTACAAATGCCTGAATGAATAGGACTTAGCATGTATGGTGAAATACATGAGGTTCAGTGGTGGGATGAGGGATGTTTGGATGGGGGAGGGGGTCTGAATTTGAATTTGATTCAGAACTGTTGTATGAAGTTGTAAAAGCTCAATTAAAAAAAACTGAACTAAAGAAAAAGTATAATGAGTACAACCTAAAAACAAATCTCTCAAACTGTATAGAGACATGCAAATCCAAAAGATCATCCACCATGATCAAGCAGGTTTTGTTCCAGATATGTATAAGTTAATAAATATAATAAACCATATAAATGGACTAAAAGACAAAAACCATGAGCATAACAATAAATGCAGAAAAATCCTTTGGCAAAATCTGACATTTATCATAAAGGTCCCAGAGGAAATTGGACTATATAGAACATACCTCAAGTACATACAACAAATCCACAGCCAACATCAACCTAAATGGAGAAAAACCGGAAGAATTCCCATTAAAACCAGGAACCAGGCAAGGCTGTCCACTATCAGCACTCCTTTTCGATATAGTGCTTAAAACTCTTGCTAGCACAATAAGACAAGAGAAGGAAATTAAAGGGGTACTAACTGGAAAAGAAGAGGCCAAATTATTCCTATTATTAAATAATATTATTAATAAGAAATCCAAAATTCCACCAGAAATCTTCTAGAAATTATCAATACTTTCATCAAGTGGCAAGATACAATATCAAATTACAAAAGTCACCAGCCTTTCTATATACCAATAATAAACAATTAGAGAAAGAGTTCATGGAAACACTCCCATTCACAATAGCCTCAAAAAAATACCATGGAATAAACCAAACCAAAGATATTAAAGATCTCTACAAAAAAAAATTTAAATCTTTGAAAAAAGTAACTGAGAAAGACACAAAGAAATGGAAAAACCTCCTGTCCTCATGGATTAGTAGAATTAATATTATGAAACTTACCTTTCTATTGAAAACAATTTATACATTCAGTACAATACCAATCAAAATCCCCACGACACGGAGAGATAGAACAGCAGTTAAGAATGCTGACTGTTCTTGCAGAAGACCAGGGTTCAAATCCCAGCACCCACATGGCAGCTAACAACTGTCTGTAACTCCAGTTCCAGGGGATCCGACAGTCTCTTCTGTCCTCCACGGGCACTGCATGACATGGGTGTACTTACCTACATGCAGGCAATACATGTATACACACAAAATAAAAACAATAAATAAAATATTTTAAAACTTAAAAAATAATCCCCAGACATTCTTCACAGAAATAGAAAAAATTATAAGCTAAAATTCATACAAAAGACCTTACATAGCCAAAACAATTGTGAGCACAAAGGACAATGCTTGACATGATTGAGATTAACATACCAGATTTCAAACTATATTACTACGACTGTTATATAATCATAAAACAGCATGATGTTAGCACAAAAATAGATATATAGATCACTGGAACTGAAAAGAAGACCCAAACATCCAAACATGAGAGCATGAAATTTAACCACCTGAAAATTGACAAAGGGGCCAAGAATACACACTGGAGAAATGATAGTATCTTCAACAAATGGTGCTGGGAAAATTAGATCTCTGTGTACTGAAGAATAAAATTAGGCTTTTATTTATCACCCTGTACAAACATCATCTGAAAATAGATCAAAAACCTCAATATGAAACCTGAAATTCTAAAACAGTTAGAAGAGAACATACCACAGTACCATATAAGATATAGGTAAAGGAAAGGATTTTCTAAATCAGTCAGCAATTGCACAGGAATTAAGGTCACGGGACCTCATCAAATGGAAATCTTCTGTACAGTGAAGGAAAAACCAATTGAGTGAAGAGGAAGTCCACACAGTGGGAGAAAAATCTTCACCAGGTACACATCTGACAGAGGATTAATATTCAGAATATACAAAGAACTCAATTAAAAAAAAAGAATTAAGAAAACAAATGACCCATAAAAAAATGGAAAGAGTTCCCCAAAGGAGTAATAAAAGTGGCTAAGAAACACCTTAAACGGTGTTTAACATCCTTAGCAATTAGGGAAAGCTAATCAAAACCACCTTATGATTTCATCTCACCCCAGTCAGAATGGCTAGGACCAAGAGAACAAATGATACCAAATTCTGGCGAGGATGTGGACAATGGGAATCACTCATTCACTGCTGGTGGGATTGCAAACTGGTGCAACCACTGTGGAAAGCCGTGTGGAAAATTCTTAAAAGCTTGTTTCCTGTAGGAAAACAATGAATTTAGAACAACAAATAAGCAGATAAACAAAAGAAACAGCAAAACCCTGGAAATTAATTTTTCCAAATACAATTAATCAAACTAAATTATAGTGTGAAAGAGTATGATATTTTAAAAAAAGCATTTCAAAATGTTTGTGTCTTAAGACAACTTTCAATTTTGCAAGTATTTTCCTACTTCCTGTTATAAACCATATCCGTAAAATGATAATAATCTCAACTCTGATAATTTACTTAATTTTTAAAATCAACTAATTGTCGAACATCAAAGACTTAATTATAATTATGGGAAAAATTTTCATTTCCTTATTTTAAATAATGATAAATTAAAAGTTCTTCTATTGATTCAAGAAATAACTGTGGGCCAATCATTGAGGTACACACCTTCAATCCCAGAATTTAGAAAGCAGAGCCACATGAATCTCTGTGAAATCCAGGCCAACCATGGCTACCTAGTGAGCTCTAGTTCATCTGGGACTTCAGAGATATCATATCTAATAAACTAAAACAAAACAAAACAAAAAACAAGCAGCAAAAAGATGCACTGGTGAACTGGCTCATTGATTAAGAGTATTTACTATTCTTCCACAGGATCTGAATTCAGTTTCCAGCACCCACATGGGATAATTTACAATCACCTATAACTCCAGTTCCAGTGAGTATGATGCCCTCTTCTGACCTGGGTAGGCATGTGACAGACAGTCACACAGACACAGACACACAAACACATAAATAAAACTAAAAGTATATCTTGAAAAATATTTTTAAAAAACAAACACAGAAGCTGGGCATGGTAGCACACGCCTTTAATCCCAGCACTCGGGAGGCAGAGGCAGGCAGATCTTTGTGAGTTCAAGGCCAGCCTGGTCTACATAGTGAGTTCCAGAACAGCTGGGGCTACAGGGAGACCCTGTCTCAAAAGGACCAAAACAAAAAACAAAACAAAACAAAACAAAAAAACAAAACAGAAACAAACAAGCAAACAAATCACAGATTAAAAAGAAAGAAATCAGGTGTACCCAGGTGTGGTAGCACATACATTTAATCCTATCACTCAGAAGGCAGAGACAGATTCATCTCTGTGAGACTGAGGCCAGCCTGGTCTCCATAGGGAGTCCTAGGCCAGCTGGTGTTAGAGGAAGACTCTGTCTCACACAAAGAAATAACCGTGGAAATATATAATTAAAAATTAAATAGAATAAGCTACAACTGCTACTAATAATAAAAATATAAGACGTAAATCGGGGAGAAGATGTAAGAAAAAAGCTAAGTTCATTAAATCTTTTCTCTTGTACAGGATGGAAATGACAGGCTAGAAATTCTGAATATTTCTTTATGTTCTGTTTGTTTGTGTCACTGTGATATAATACTTGAAAAAGCACCTTAAGAGAGGATTTTTAGGGGTCACAGTTCATAAGTTCTACTCTGAGCATACCGGTTACATTGCTTTGTCCTGAGGTGAGGCTGAACATCCTGGCAGGAAAGCAGCTCACCTCACCACTGACTCAGCAGAGAGAAGGAGGGGCTAGAGAAAAACATACACTTCAAAGGCACACTTCCAGGGACACACTCTTCCAATCCAAGACCTATTCCCTAATATAACATCCAGCTATGAACACATTAATAGGCTCATCTATTAATGAAGTTAGCAACATCATGTTACAATCACCTCACAAATGGGGTCTTCCTCTATTGCTCTCTGCCTTGCTATTATCTACCCTCAAAGAGAAATGACTCTCCTTATGCTAGCAAGTTATCAACTGCCAATCATTCCTCAGCTAGGGGTGGGACCTCACGAATCCAAGAGACACGGTCTCTTGATGAACTGGAGTGCACTGATTGGCTAGACTGAATGACCAGGAGTTTGGTAATCCTCCTGTTAACTTCCTCCCTCAGCCTTAGCACTATGATTACAGGTACATGCTGGGAATCTGAACTCAGGTCTCTAGGCTTGCTCAGCAAACGTTTTACTGACTGAACCATCAACCCAGCCCTCCTTTCACGTTTCCTATTTAGCTCAGTCTCACTGAGTCTGTCCTTGTATGATATTAACATTTCATATTGAACAGTAGCCAGACCGTACTCAGATCCTACTATAATTTTATTATTTTCTTTAATTGATGTAATTAAACAAAAATTTCTTCACCAGTTAATTTGTTTAAAAGCTGTGCCTGTCAAGTTAGTCAGTCCTTGTCCATATACTAGTATGCTAAGCTTGGTAAGTCCATGTTTATTTATGAGTCCATCATCGCTCCTACTTTTGCATGAGACCTAGCTTCTACATATTATACAAATTTGTCATGGAACTAATGGATGACATATATACCCGCAAATGACACAGTTAGTTACTCATTGTTTTTCTTTCCTTTTCTGGCACTCTGGCAGATGCTCTAAATTGTTATGTGTCCAAAGGACATCTTTCACTACTTTTTCTAAACTGCAGGATGTTGATTTAGCATTGATGATGTCATGGCATATTGAGGAACCTCCTAAAATGCTCAGATGGGTATGTCCCAGATTACTAAAGCCAAGTGTTTGATCCACTTTTCTCTTTTTTTCTTTCTCCTCTCTCATCCCCAGTCTTACTGAAAAAGGGGGAGAAATGTCTCTGTGCTCCTCAGCTGGCTTCCTTTTCCAGAGATTTATTGGATCTAGGGGACTTTTTTTCCCCAAAGAAACATGAACTCTTTATGTCAGAAGGGGCTTCAAAGGGTTCTTGAGTAAACTATTTAGTCAATAGTTAAGAAAACTGGAGACTTCATCATTCTCAGCTACATAAAGCCATGCAAAGATCCCTTGCTCATCTCGGTCATCTCTTTCTCAATTCAGTTCCTTATGCGCCACTGCCTTTAATATTAAGTCAAATTCCTTTTAAGGATGAAAGAAAATAGAGAGCTGTGTTTATCTGCAGAGAAAATGATAGAAGAAACACATTTTTGCAGCATTAATATAATGTGTTTCATTTTCTTTTGTTTCTAGGCTTATCCTTTGGAGAAACTGATGAAAGATCAATAGACACTGCTTCCACTGAGAACATTCAGATATTTTTAGAGGTAATTTTGCTTACAATCCAGAGAGTGCATAAAATCCCTTCAGCCAGTTTATGGACCTCAGATTAAAAGCACATGATCTTTAACTATTCTGAAAGCAAGGGTTTGTCTATATTCCCCATTAGCATTTTTACAGGAAAACATCTAATTCAGGATATTGCTTTCTATTAAAATATCCCATTTCTCTGGAGTTGCACAAAGAACTTTATAGTATCTGCTTAATGGACAGAAACCTCAAGCTGGCTTGATCTGAAAAAAAAGTGTATTAGAGACACACAGCTTGTAATGAATGGCCTTGCAGATCTCAATTCTAAAAAGAGAACCCAGCACACCCAACACTTGCCTGCTAGGCCCATCCGGATTCCCCAATGCAGTTTATCCTTCCCGCCTCATTTATCTGAGGAGACAAAAACACCCTTGCTTGCCCACACCATAGCTTGTCAATGAGCATCAAGTGTTTTGCAGATAATTTTATAGGAATGCCAATGAGATTCAGAAGTAACTTTGGATTTGGATCTCTTTGCAGTAGATCATCCTACTCTGTTTAAGTACCCTACCTTAAAGGGCTTTGATTTAGTGTCATGATCTTTTCCAACTGTTGAAGCCTTCATTCACAGGTAAGTTTCAAGTAGTCATTCCTTAAGGGAAAAATTGTGAGCTTACTTAGTCCCTACTTTGAAGTTACCACCCCGTTGAAGTAGAAGGAACATTTATTAAAGTTTATGTAAATAAGGACTTTGTGAATGCTGCCATTATAACTGAGAATGAAATTGACTAGCACAAAAGGCTAGAGGAGTGTTTTTGTGTGTGTGCTTTTTGAGAGTAAATGTAACAAAGAAGGCAGGTTCATTCATAGCATAGGTCTACATGCCTTGCCTCTATTTGCACATAATGTTCCACACCACACTAAGCTTCTACTTTTACCGTAACAAAGTACATCTTTTTCTTGTTTGTTAGATTCACTTGGAAGATGTGAAGAGTAGCACTGTCAACTTGACAGGATCTAGAATCACAGGGGAGATGGGCCTCTGTGCAGGTCTGTGGGGATTATCATTATTGCGTTAATTGAGGTGGGAAGACTCAAACACCATGGCTTATATCTTGGACTGTCTAAACATAGCAAAAGCAATCTGGGCACTAGGACACATTCATTCATTGCTCTCTTCTTCTGACTGCAGACAGGATATGACTAGATGCTTGAAGCTCCTGCTGTCTTGATTTTGAAATAAATCCATCCTTCCTTAAGTTGCTGTTGTCAGGGTATTTTATCACAGCAACAGAAATGTAACTAAGACAAAGTTATCACAAATGTGTGATATGAAGCCATTCATTTATTTTCTTGCCTTAACACAGACAGAAGAGCTGAAAGTAGACAGATGAGTTAAATCACCCTCTCACATTTTCATATTAGAGACCAAGCCTCTCAAGTGAAGAGTGGATGATGACAACTATTGTCACAAAACAAATAGAAAAAAGTGGGAGAATAGCACCAGAAAACAGATCACATACTTTTTCAATTTTTATCCAATAATATTTGTGATAATGTTAAGTGTGATCTGCATAAAACCCTTTTTATTTTATCCATGAAAAATGTCAAAGAGAAGATTACTGCTGTTTCAATGTACTGAATTATCACACTGGACCTATCAATTTGTATAAATAAAATAATAAAAGTAGTCATTTTATTAATTGTAAAAATACATACCTAATCAGATTGAAGTTACATTATTCTTAATTTGATAAGTATTATAAATACACTCGTGTATATATATGCATATTTCTGTGTGTCTACATATATGTATGTGTGTGCATATATATATATATAGAGAGAGAGAGAGAGAATCTGATATAGCTTAGTTTTTCCTCACACTAAGTCACGAAGTAACATGTAACCAAGGACGATTCTACATTCCTGATACTGTTACCTCCTCCACTAAAGTGATAAGATTCACAGGTGCGTGCTACTGTTCCTGTATGAATTTTAATTTTTGAACCTAATGGAGATAGAGCTTATCATCTAATGGCGATAGATCCTCACATATGCCAATGAGCTGTATCCAAAGGCCTGGTGAGAATTCTTATCATGAATTTGTGTTGTTTCATCAAATATTTTTCTACACATATTGACATGACCATATATATATATATGTATGCTATTTTGTGCTTGTCCCAAAATGGTTTGGAATTGATTGTAGTTTTGATTTGTAATGGTGAAAAAAATGTAGCCCCAGGATGCATACGATTTGATAAGTGGTACTATCTGATCTGTTGTTTACTCATTTCCAGATTTAATTTTCTACAATATTCATCAGAATTTGGTCATGAAATTTCATGTGGATTATTACTTTGTAGTCTTCTAATTACTTTATCACACATTACCATCAGAGTAAAGTAGACCTCATAAAATGTAGAAACAATGCACTTCTGAGAGTCTTACAGAAAGCAATCCTCTAATGGATCAATCTATGTGATATAATGGGATGTGCTAGGTTTCGGACATTCTCCCAGCACTTTAGGCCATATTTTGAAGTTCATCTTAATTCCTGGGTTTTCTTGTGTTAATACAGTAACCATCTGAAAGGAAAAGAAAGTGAGAAGTTGCCCTTCAAAGTTTCAGCACTTTAAACATTCTGACATACACTAAAATTTTCAAAAATTTTAATTACAAGAAAAGTAAAAGTTTGAAGGGCAAGTTCCCCAGCAGCAGATGTTCTTTTATTTGGTTTTTCCTCCATCAGAAGAGCACTATGTGCACCATTCAAGTAGAGTGCTTAACCCCCAAACTCCAATATATTTTTCACTGTTGATGAATGTAACAATCAAACCTTAATTATGGAATAATCCCTTATTCATTGGGAGCAACAACGTGCAGCGTGAATGAATGCTCTGGGTTAATGGGAGGCAATTTTAAGCTTTCTTGTCAAGTGAGCTGCACATTTTCAGCTTCTTGAGATATTATTGAAATATAAGATGCCGCATCTCTTGTCATAAGATGGATTACTGGAGGATTTACTTGTCGGGCTGTGAAATGACCCTTGGCGTTAAGGCAGTCTGGGCACTGATTTTCGAAGCTGCCTCATTGCCTTCCATGTGGGATGTGATGAATTGGTAGTTGATATGTCCCTGTTTATTTTTTTTGCCCCTAAAATTTTATTCTAACATTCAACGAGTACAAATCCTCATGCAGCACTCATGGGGGTACCTAGCAAAAGAATAGGTTTGCTAAACTGAGAGAAGAGAAAATAGGAAATAGAACAATTCAATGACCACAGGAAAATTACAAGCAAATTGGAAGGTTAATGAAAGCACAAATCAAACTATACAACCAAAATAAGGTGAAGGAATGAAGAGATTCATATCTTTAAAATCCCTGTGTCTTAGCTATATTATCACGGCAGCTGCTTTAAAGAGCACTTTCTTGAAAGGCAATCATCTAACTTTTCTCTTTATCTCACAGACCACTAGAACTATACAAACCTAGGAAGCCCAGTCACCTTCATTTTGGTTATTAGCAGCTTATGGCAAAATAAGGAAAGGGACATGAAGGGATATTTGCTCGGTTCCTTTTAAACCATAACATTAACTTTAAATACAAAAGGTATACATGAGAATACTAACACTCATGTGACCTGAACAATAGTCATTGCTATGGATAAATGTCATCTGTGTGTTTGTTTTTTGTTTCATTTGATTTTTGTTTTGTTGTTTCATTTTATCTTTTTGAGAAAAGGTCTTCTTATAGATACAGCCAGCCTAGAACTCACTGTGCAGACCAAGCCTCCCTCTGGCTTCCAAGTACTGGACTTAAAGGTGTGCATGATCATGCCCAACATGGACAAATGTCACCTGTTATTGCACACATTTATAATATTTCATAAGTGAGACAGTGGAATATATATCATAATAATTTTTAAAAGGTAAATTAGTAGAGGTGATAAACATTACCACTGAAATCTACCTGATGACTTTATAGACATACACAGGTGCCAAGGATCCGAATGTAACCAATTATGATTAAGAATAATCAGATGCATATACTATAGTTTGAAAATGGTTTGTGTTACCCACAAAGATCTGACCCCCAGGAAGGTGTTGTAACTCTCAGGAAGTAGGGCCTAGTGGGAGGTCCTTATGCTATCTGCAACAGCTCTTAGAAGGTAATTCTTCAAAGGGTTAAAAACTCTTTATTCAATTTTATGTCTTACAGGGTTTATACTGAGTTCAATATTCTATAACTGTATTAACTCAACTGTGTACCTAAAAATTTATAGCCACTTTTGAAAGAGATGTATCTTTGCTCTGGAAAATGTTATTGAGCATGTTAAAGCTGTAATGAAATGCTTCTTCTAAAAAAATTAAAAATATGTTTAAAAAAAGGTAAACTGGAATGTGACAAGAGCTGTAAAAGCCAAGTAACAAAGAAAAATCAAGATTAATAAAAAGAAAGGAATGAATAATGCCCAAATGAATTAGAGAGATTTAAGCAAAGAATTCACAAGATTCTTTTAGCTGGGTCTGGCCAGGGATCTTAATTAGAAGAATACAATGATATACTGGGGAAAGCCATGGGTCTTGGGCAAAAGAAAATCTGTGCTTGGATGGCAGATTCAGCATTTAGAAACTGTGAGGTCATTCATAATTGCTTCTCTCATCTATCTTATAAGGAATAATTTATATAAACTTATAAATTGGGTAAGATGCTTCTAAGCTGTAAGGAATGTGCCAAATGTAATGGGCCACTAGTTGAGGGTCATTTACTGGAATATAGGCAACCTAGCAATGGTGATAGGACTAAAGAAATGACTCCCATCTGCCAGCAATCATTAAGTGCCATTTGCTCCTCCTGGAAAGGAGGGGCCTCATGAGACACTCTCCCTTCTATGACAGAATGTTGAATGGCACAGCCTTGGGCAGGTCTTGTGCAGATCATGATAGTTGCTGTGAGTTCATTTATGGATGCAGTTATGTTATGTCTAGAAGTCAACCTTTCACAGCACATTTCCCTACCCTCTGGCTCTTACCTTCATTCTCCCCTTCTTGGATGATGTTCCCTGAGCCTTGGAGAGGGTAATATAGATGAGCTGGTCAGGTCTGAATATTCAACAGTCACTTATTCTCAGCATTTTAACCAGTTATTGGTCACTGCATTAACCATCATCCACTGCAAACAGAAGTTTCTATGGCCAAGGCTGAGAGGAGCACACTGATGACTGAATAGAAGAAATTATGGAAAACATAGACTGAAGGAATCTGACAGGTGGCTATTAAGCGGGTATTACTAAAACGCAATCTGATGATACAGGTAAGATAAACAATGCTGATTTTTAATATGAATTATCTAATTCATCATTGTTTTTATTTTGTTCTGTTTTGTGTGTTGTCTTTGATGGATTCTGGTTTAGCTTACTTTCCAATTCAGTTGTGATTCTGGTCCAGCTAATGGAAAAACTGACGAGGAAACATCATAATTGGACAGTCATTGGTTCAAATGTCAAAAAGCACAGAGAGAAGCTATGATTGGATCTCAACTGTGCATCTTGGCAGTCTTGAAAGGAGCCAGAGAAAGGAGAGACACATGCATGGTAGATAGAGTCAGGAAGGGCTGCTAAATGTGTCACCCACAATATCTATAAATTCCTATCTGGGGCCTCTTTATGTCTCTATAATAGGATAGCTGAGTAGGGTAATTTATAAAGAACAGTTCCCATAGTTCTAGATTTGGGGATACCCAAGGTCACGGTGCTGATATTTGGTGTGTGGTAACTCTCTTCTTCCTCATCTTCACAGGACAGGAGGTGGAGATATAAGAGCAAAGTTGAGTGTTAATGGAACCACTTCCATGAGGACTTTCATCTCAGTCTCAGAAAGGAGCCCTGACAGACTGACTGCCACCTCTTAATGGTATTACTCCTTAACACTATCAATAGGCAAACCATGAATTTTGTGGGGTGACTCGATGCCTTTAAACAATCAATTCTTTATTTTGGAAATTGTTTGTTCTGTCAGCTGTCCCCTTAGGGAAAAGACTTATGCACAACCTACTGAGCCCATTTAGTGATGCTTGTTTGTACATGTGTTTAAGTTTGATCATTTGGGATCAGATAACCTATCAGGAATCCTGTTCTTAGAAAAATGGATTCATTCTCTCTCTCTCTCTCTCTCTCTCTCTCTCTCTCTCTCTCATCACCCACTGATTGTCTGTAGTTCTTCATCTAGGGATGAAACTTGGTGAACTTTCTCCCATCCCACACATGGACTTGTGTTTCATTATGCAGGTCTTGTTTATGTAACCATAGTGACGCAGTGATGAGATCTCATAGATGTAGCATCCCTGTCATATATAGAAGACAGAAACTATTTCACAGCTGACATCCTAGTCTTTTTGTTCTCACTTCTGTTATATCTCTTGAGCCTTAGGTGTAGGGGTTGGGTTGTAAATGCAGCAATTGAGCTGGGATTCCCCATTGACATCTATTCTCATATATATGAGAGAGGAGGTGATGAATTTGAGTGGGAATGGACGAAGAGAACATATTGATGGGGGATAGGGAGGGTATAAATGATGTAAATGCAGTATTCGTGTATGAAATTCTCAAAACAATAACAAGTTGATAACAAATAGATTTTACTGATAGAGCATGAACACTGTCCTCCATTTGGTCTGCATACACACTTAGACATGTAGGTCTGTGTACAGTACCATACCTACTCATGTCACACAGGTAAGCATTGGTGTGGAACTGCAATCTTCCCTTTCCTTTTCTTAAGATGTCTTTCAGTACATTGAGACAAATAAAGTCTGCTCATTCAGGTAACTTTTCTGTTGTGTTAATACTTTATGAGCTGCTAGCTTAGACAACCTCCTCAGTTCAAGGTATCACTAGTATGCTGGCAATTTTCACATAATCAATCATTACTATTTCATCTATGTTTGACAGCTTTCAGTTTCCATGCCCTTCACTTTTTCCTTCCTGGTCTTATTCTCTAGTGTCATCCAATAGACTTACAGACCATAGGTCAATGATAAGTTAAAACACCTTCCTGATAGAAATGACTTATAAGAATGAACCTGAATGAAGCTACCATGGCATAGGGAAAACAATAATGGCATATTTGATGCATTTAAAAATAACCAGAAGGTCAAATAATTGTTGAAGGTTTTCATTTTCCTGTGTAATACACAGGGAGCTGAGAACTACTGATTTATCTTTCCACTATTAGCATCTTTTCTTTGTACATTTCATCCTGAAACAACAACAGAACTTTTCATACTCAGAGATCTGGGTTCTTATATTGAAAAACAAGCATTTTAAAATGTATTTCCATCATGTTATTTAAAAAGAAAAGTAAAATAAAACATTCTTACAATGTAAGACAGAGCTTGAGCAGAATCTGCTTGGCTCCAAAAGATTTTCAGGGCCACAAAAAGAGCCATGTAAACTATTGTTAACTGATTAGCTGAACAGATGTTTTTACTCTCCTCTTGCTTGAGAGTCAAAATAATTCATCAAATACAAATGTTGATGAAATTTTCAGTATTCATTCGCTCTGTTTTTAAACAGAAAGGCCATTTTCTCTTTATAAACTTGTACAAGATTTATTCAACATTTAGCAAATGCCAGCTGATGTTCAGCCTACTTTGCATACATAATCTTGTCTAACTTCACTACAATCTCTGAGAGATTATTGCCCTCATTTTATGAGTTAGCAAATAAAGCATATGGGTTTATGTAATTTGCCACACTTCTCACAAAACTTATAAATCAGGATTTGAACTCAGGTTCTAGGAATTCAGAGTCTGCAATGAACTCTGGCTTGCGCCATCTCTTAGGCTCTCAAAGAATCTGCTACTTTTACTTTTTTAATGAAATAGAATTGGTACATAATTTCCCTATAATTGCATTGCTTCTTCCTTCTTCTTTCTCTATTCTCACTCATTCTTTCCTGTGTTCTTCCTTTCTTCCCTCTAACATCTTTCTACACCCTTTCCTCCTGATTTTACCCTTCTATCACCTCCTTCCTGCCTCCTCTTCCTCTCTCTCTCTCCACTTGGCACTCCCTCGCTCTTCCCCTTTCTTTCATTCCTCCTTTTTCCAGCCCTTCCTGCCTCTTCCTTTCTTCTTGCCTTTCTATTTTCCTTCTCTCCCATTCCCATTCCTCCCTCAGTTTCTCTCTTTCCTCCCATTCTCTTGCCCTCTTACCTCCTTCTTTCATTTTTCCTTTATTCTTTCTTCTCTTCCTTCTCTTTTCCTTGCTAGAAAATGCAAATACAATACAGCAGAAGGTGTTGTGGTAGACAAAGGTTTATCAGATATTTTGATATATTTTGTTACTTAAATTGAATCTGACATTAAATTGTTTTGTGGCCTCAGAGAAGTCCCTCCTCCCCCTGGGGAGCTCCCTAATGCTTGCTTTCCTATTTAAAAACTGGCTGGCATGGTGGTGCATGCCTTTAATCCCAGCAAGCTGGAGGCAGAAGTAGGTGGATCTCTGTGAGTTCAAGGTCTGCCTGGTCTACATAGTAAGTTCCAGATCAGCTGGGGCCACAGGGAGACCCTGTCTCAAAAAGACCAAAAGAAAAAAAAAAGGTAAAAATTAGGATATGAAAATTGAAAGACCATGCATAGACGCTATTTGATACTATCATAAAAATATTTTAATGATTACATACCTCTTTGAAATAAGAACTTCATAGACATCACAGGGTAATACAGTACTATCTTAGACATAATTATAATCAGATTCTACATAACAAGAATGTCCCCCAAAACACAATCTTGTAGAAAAAGACACAGATTGTCAAAGAAAAGAAACACGTTGAGGCCAAAATCTATACGTGACAATTTGTCTCCAAGTTTACATCATTTCGGACAAGAACAAAAAGGAAGTTCACAAGTTATCAAGAAAAATTAAATCAAAATTTGGCAGATATTCAAGAATTTTCTGGCAACTGAAGGAAAAGTCTCTTCATTTAGCCTTTAATCTTTTTTTTCATCTAAGCCCAGCATTCTTTAAAGCAGAAAAAGTTGTAAGGGAGATACTTCAAGGAAGCAGTACCGAGGGAAGCTCAAATGCCACATTCAAGCGTAACAGGCAGGCTTGTTGTCTGAGCTGTGTGGAATGTGGCTGAATGCCGAAATAGGAAGATAAATTCTCAGGGAGTTCAGTAGTCTGTGACTGATAGTTGCCTGATGCACACACTCTGTTTTAGAGTCAAGAGACTCTACATGAAGTTTACATTCCCAGGAAAATGCATGTGCTTTATTTCCATATCCATTCTTCATTTTGTCCTCTTCTCATTGAGATCCTTTCATTCCACGGTGTGTAAAACATTTGTGCGTGTCTCAACTGACAGATGAGATGTTCCCCGTGCTATATTATAGCCCAAGATCATATTCTTCAACTGCAGGAAGTTAGTCACTCTTTCCTCTGAGCCCTCTGAGAATCCTATGCCAATTCTTTTAGATAGCCTCCATAAACAAGAAAAGAACATTTGTCACCATTTCAAATTTCCTAGTGCTTGCCTATGTGCAGAATAAAAGGAGGTGTGAAAAATGAGTGAGCAATGACGGTTCAGAGGATACAGAGCCCCATCTCAACCAACCACCAGAAACTCAATTCTCTCTTCCATTATAAGTCCCAATATTACTATTCTGTTACAATATAAAATTCTCTGGCAGTAGTTCAAAGGTAAAAGCCACACTCCGGCAGCCTTAAAAAGCTAGGCTTGGTAATTCACCCCCAGTACACCAATTACAGAGATGAGTAGGCTTGAAAAGTAAAGAGAGATTTATTAAATGTGGCCATATTGGCAAGATAAACAACGGGGTGTAGTGACACCAGTTTCATCTTGAGATGCAGATACGAAGTTGAGGTTTAAACAGAGGACAAAGGGAACACACATAGTTAATCAGTCTATGTCAAAATTTGGCCTCTCCTATCATTAACCCATCACTGTTTCAGCTCCAAACCTGCTAGGTGGTTCATTTGACAAGATGATCCAATTGGTTATTAATTTATTGACTGCTGATGATGTGGCCTCATCTTCATGGCTGATTACCCTCATCTGAGTGGGTGAAGGGCATCTCTGTTCTATGAGGTATTCTTAAAATACAAGATGACTCAAGAGGGATGGTTAAGAGCAATAGTCATGGAATGAAGGCAGAGATGCCAGGGCTTAGTCCTGCTCTCAGTTAACTTGCAGGCCCTGGTGAAGACTCAATGGTTTTGAACAAAGGTAGCTTCTAAGTTCCTGTTTCAATTCTCCATTCCTATGAAAGGAAAGAATAAGAAGACTTCTAATGATTTTAAGGCATTTTATCAGCTCTTTATATGTTCCTTAAAAGAACACTCTGCTCTGTATTTATTGAGTCTATAAATAAATTTTCTTGTGAATTGTTATTAGCAAAACACTGGAATTTGAAAAGGTTTGGGTAACTTTCAGGAAAGCACAATAATATAATTATTTTACAAATATGCACCTATGCTCCTTAATGAGAAACTCTGAAATAATTCCATTTAAATAGCATACATTGTGTGTTGTTTCATTTTCATAATGTGTCCTAACTTCACAGCTTTGCTAATATGCATGGAATATTACCAGCACGGAATATTTTACATGGCCATTGTATTCCTGAGGAAATGTATGTGTGGAAAGCTAAGATGATTAAAATATCACCTCCCTCCTACCTGACATCACAGTAATAAATAAAATGACTTGATATGCTACATAAAACTCTGTCATGGTAATGAACTTTTGACTCTTGACTTCCACTTCTCAGTTATTTTCTCTGCATCATTAAATTCTGTGGGCCATTTATCTAAATTCCCTGTATTTTATTAGCAGCAATAGTACACCACACACACACACACACACACACACATACACACACACACACACACACACACGCATGCACACACACACACATTAGGAAATATTAGGAATCATGTTTTCCAAATAGTGTCTCACACATCTAGGCTCTCTAACACCGACTGTATATTTATAGTTCTTTACATGTGCACCCTTGCATGTCATATCTATCAGCCAAGTTTTCTATTCTGAGGAGCTCCGAATTCTGCGCCTGGCTAAGTAGCCATTTCTACTTCAGTTCACAATTTATTTGTATGTGTATTCTTATCAGAAAACATTACCTTTATGCTCAGCCTATTAAGTGTGGACTAATGCTTCCTAACTCTGGTAATAAAGCCCATGCTGACTGCATTCTGGGAAGTAAAGAGAATATTTGGCACCACTTCTTTCATTGTGGTTTTTGATAGGCTGGGATCCAAGTTAATGGTCTCTCCATTCATTCTTTCTTCTCTTCTTGCTTGCTGGTTCTTTTTCCAGAGTCAGAAATTAGCATACTCTTTGCATTATGGCCACCTGAGTTGCTAATTTCTTATCTCTGAAGTTTTCGTAGATCCAAAGTGTTTGGCCATTAAGTAATATATACTGGCTTGGAGAGCTCTTCTCCTTGATAAAGCTCATGCTTTGCATACATACTAATGCTAAAGGCAGCTTCATCCATCTCATCAAACATAAATTCAGTATCAAATGTCCTTTTGCCTTATTTTCTCAACATAAATAATTCTGCTGTGTCTTCACTAGAAATTAAAGTGTTTTCATGACTGAGGCTTGTTTTTGAATATCAAGGTTATTAAACATGCTAAGTTCAAACTCTTTTTTTCTTCAGTGTGTCAATAACTGATTTAGTGACTCATTAATCTACTATTGATGCTCAAATAATATACTATTTTGTTGATTCTTAAGCTAAATTGTCAAATTGAACTCACATACACAGATTATTGAATATATGTGTGTGTGTCCATATATTAGATGTGTCTATACATTTGCACAAGTAGTCATATGTGACCTAATAATGATGACTTGCTGCTAAGCATTATCATCACTGAGTTAAAATTGTGATGTATTTGTACAAATCTAGAAGATGCACTCCACTACCTCCTGCATCAACACAATAATATATACATTAGTGTAGACTCATAATTAGGGTCAAGAGGAGCAAAACAGCATGAGGCTTAATCAAGTACAGGAGGAAATGATACTGCTTTACAGATGCTTTTCTCTGAATGGAAGTAGTCACTTTGGAGAAAGAAGAGATGCTTTCAAGACTCCTGAGATCACTGGTGAAGATTATACAAGCACTAAATAATCTCTAGGAAAGAGGAGAGTCTTCAATGGAACTGTTTGTAAGTTGTGCAGGGAGCTTCACCAATGCAGTTTTTATGAGTCCCAATCCATCCTAGGGTGAGGTTTTTGGTGTTACTAGTAACTCAGTCATTCCCATTCCTGTAAGTAATCTCAATAAATGCACTGGCTCACCAAGATAGACTTGAAAGGAATCCTTTGGTCCTTTTGCAGTGCCCCATCTAGGATAACTATTTGTTCATATTGCACGAGGAAAAGTCCTACAACAGATAAAATTTTAAGACATAGTACTCAGGAAATGTGTGAGACTTTGCTTAAATAACACAAATATGGTTTCACATTAAATTTGATGGAAGTAGAAATAAAATCCAAAAAATGATGAATGTATAGTATAATAGTACATAAGTGAGAACAGATTTCATCATTATTAAGTATCTTGCACTATGAATAATTCTATGCTCAGTATGTTTGTTTATACATCATCACAAACACCAGTAATATGTAAGGCTATGACATTATTATAACTACAGTATCATCAGATGACTTGAATTTCCTAGCTCCTTTAAATCTTGTGAGACCACCATCCCAAGTCTCAAATTTATGTGGACCATGTTGAACTGAAACATTAAACTGAACCATATTGTGTAGATTTCTGAGAGAGATTTGTGTGTGTGTATGTGTTTTAGAATTTAGTCTAGTTTTTAAGATACCCTCTTTTATTATTTATATGTGTGTGCAGTCAGGAATGTGTCCGGTGTGTGTGTGTGTATGTGTGTGTGTGTGTGTGTGTGTGTGTCTATGTCTGTGTGTGTGTGTGTGTCCGTGTCTTCTAAATGCATTCTTTTTGTTTCTATTAATAAACTAATTAACTTAGTTATTTTGAGTGTGCATGTGTGTGTGTGTGTGTGTGTGTGCATGTTTCTGGGTGTGTGTGTGTTTCTGTGTGTGTCTGTGTGTGTGTGTGTGTGTGTGTGTCTGTGTCTGTGTGTGTGTGTGTCCGGTGTGTGTGTCTGTGTGTGTGTATGTGTGTGTGTCCGGTGTGTGTGTCTGTGTGTGTGTATGTGTGTGTGTCTGTGTGTGTGTCCGGTGTGTGTGTCTGTGTGTGTGTGTGTGTGTGTGTCCGGTGTGTGTGTCTGTGTGTGTGTGTGTGTGTGTGTCTGTGTGTGTCTGTGTGTGTGTGTGTGTGTGTGTCTGTGTGTGTCTGTGTGTGTGTGTGTGTGTGTGTCTGTGTGTGTCTGTGTGTGTGTGTGTGTGTGTGTCTGTGTGTGTCTGTGTGTGTGTGTGTGTGTGTGTCTGTGTGTGTCTGTGTGTGTGTGTGTGTGTGTGTCTGTGTGTGTCTGTGTGTGTGTGTGTGTGTGTGTCTGTGTGTGTCTGTGTGTGTGTGTGTGTGTGTGTCTGTGTGTGTCTGTGTGTGTGTGTGTGTGTGTGTCTGTGTGTGTCTGTGTGTGTGTGTGTGTGTGTGTCTGTGTGTGTCTGTGTGTGTGTGTGTGTGTGTGTCTGTGTGTGTCTGTGTGTGTGTGTGTGTGTGTGTCTGTGTGTGTCTGTGTGTGTGTGTGTGTGTGTGTCTGTGTGTGTCTGTGTGTGTGTGTGTGTGTGTGTCTGTGTGTGTCTGTGTGTGTGTGTGTGTGTGTGTCTGTGTGTGTCTGTGTGTGTGTGTGTGTGTGTGTCTGTGTGTGTCTGTGTGTGTGTGTGTGTGTGTGTCTGTGTGTGTCTGTGTGTGTGTGTGTGTGTGTGTCTGTGTGTGTCTGTGTGTGTGTGTGTGTGTGTGTCTGTGTCTGTGTGTGTGTGTCCGGTGTGTGTGTGTGTGTGTGTGTGTCCGGTGTGTGTCTGTGTGTGTGTGTCCTTGTGTGCACATCAGAGTGGGGGGGAACAGTCAGAGGACAACTT
>NW_008357033.1:480585-486119 GCF_000622305.1 Nannospalax galili | reverse complement strand
TGTGTGTGTGTGTGTGTGTGTGTCTGTGTGTGTCTGTGTCTGTGTGTGTGTCTGTGTCTGTGTGTGTGTGTGTCTGTGTGTGTGTGTGTGTGTGTCTGTGTGTGTGTGTGTGTGTCTGTGTGTGTCTGTGTCTGTCTGTGTGTGTGTGTGTGTGTGTTTCTGTGTGTGTCTTGGTACATGTGTGGAAGTCAGAGGACAGCTTCATACAGTTGATTGTAATTCCACCTTTACCTGGGTTTCAGGACTCAAACTAAAGTCATCAAGCTTATGCTGCAAGCACTTTTACCCACTAGCCATCTTTCCTGCCCTTATTTTGTAACTTTAAGATTTGTTATATATAAATTGATTTCTGTGAGCACTAATTAAAATGGCCTACATTTAGCTCAATCCTGTGTTAATAAAATGAATGAATATTCAAATTGTGCACAGAGTAAGCTGGTAGAATGGTCTGAAAAACGGAATCAAGAGAAATGACTCTGGAAATCAAGAGATCTGGCTCTCAGCCTCCATCAACAATATCCTAGATTTCTTCAATACACTATTTCACAGGAAAACAACTAGTCCAGGTGTTCTGATGGTATGGTTCAGCTTGCTAGGTTCCCCATACATACACAGAAGGGCTAGAAGGCCAGATTTTTTTGAACAATAATACTAAGGTTGCCTGTCTCCAGCACTCCCAGTATCCCAGGAGAAGATAGTGGATGTGTAAGTTTGGAAAGTGGAAAGATAGAACATGACAAATTATTATATCACCACTCTGACAGCTAATGGAACATGTGTTTGCATATCCCTGGGTTTATTCTATTTGCCTCATAAGAGTTGAAATAAATGGAAGCAATGATGATGTGAAGATTTTCTCTTATCTGCAGCCCTCTCAAAATAATGGAAATTATTTTTTAACTATAACAGCAAAACCACCTTTGGGAATGCTGCCTCCAGCACTGTGAAGCTCCTTCTCCCCACAGTGTACAGGCAGAAGATAACCATCCTGAGAGGTACAAGATAGTTTTTGTGCCAAGATTGTTCTGCTTGTACGCCTATAGCCCTGTAATATGTTTTGAAATCGGGCATGGTAATCCCTCTAGCATTGCTCTTTTGCTTTGGTTATCCAGGGTCTTTCCTTCTTCCATATGAAGTTTAGGATTTTTTCCTTCTATGTCTGTGAAGAATGTCATGGAGATGCTGACTGGAATTCCATTGAATCTCTAAATTTCTTTTGGTATGGTTTTCATTTTCAAAATAGTAATTCTATCATTTCATTAATACTTGAGGTCTTTCATCTTCTAGTGTCTTCTTAAGTCATGTTCTTCAAAGATTTAAGGTTTCATTGTAAAGATATTTAACATCTTTGGTTAGGTTTTTTTCCTAGATTTTTTTTCTTGAGGCTTTTGGGAATGGGAGTGATTCCATAAACTTTTTCTTCAACTTCATGTTGTTGATATATAAAAAGGCTAATGATTTTGTAAATTGATTTTGTATCCTGCCACTTTGCTGAAATTTTTGATCATTTCTACAAATTTTCTCATGAAAATTTTGATATTGACATGCATCCTTGAATCTAAAATGGATAAGGGAAATGAAAAATTCATGTAATTCAATAATAACATTCTAAAATCACATTATAAAAGCAACTGAATATTTCTCCAAACTTTTAGTGAGCATATGAAAAGAGTTTCTCTACAATTAATTATTGAAAAAATATGTATCAGACTGTGTGTAAGGTGACACCACCTGGAACAAATAATCAAAAGGTTAGCTAACAATAAGTCTTGCTAAGGGTGTGGAGAAATAAGCAACTTCATGCACTGCTGATTGGAATTTACAGAAGTTCAGGGGTTGTGGGAAATGGTCTGTTTCTCAGATGATTCAATACGGAGTTTCCATATGATCCAATAATTACGTTCCTAGGCATGTACCAATGGGAGCTGAAACATGCACACATAAGGACGCATAAGAAAACGCTTTCAGAGGTATCATTCATAACAACAAATTAGTAATGACTTAAATATCCACTGGTAGATATATAGATTTTAAAAACCTATGCTGGAAAATTATGTGCATTAAAAGATTGAAATGGTAACATATAAATTGAAGCTTGAACATACTGTACTTAATAAAAGATATTAGTCCAAAAAGGCCACATGCTGTACAACTCTAATTATGTGAAAACTCAAAGGCCGGTGGTGGTGTTCTGAGTAAGTAATGAGGTGATAGCTAACAGATAGAGATTGCTTTTTGAGATAGTGAAAATGTTCTAAAACTGACTGTGATGGAGATATCACACATCTGAAAATTGATATTTTATATTTTAAGTTAACCTATTATTTGAACTACAGTAGCAAAAAAATCTTTAAAAATTAAAAATATGTATAAAAAGTATAAGGATAGTAACAGATATACTTTATACATACAAGAGCTCTTTGGGGCCCTCAGTGAATTTAAAGAGGCAAAAGAGTCTGGTGACCAAAATATTTATAAATCAATAACTTACATGGAAGTGGTCTTGAAAATTTGAAAGACTGTGGTCCATGCTTTATTGTAGAGTTTTCAATAAGGACATGTGTTCTGCTAAGTATTGATTGTGAACTTGGCAAAAACTAGAAGCACTGGGTAAGAGGGTGTTTGAGGAAATTTTTTATATCAGATTGGTCTGTGGGCATGCTTTTTGGGGATCTGTACTAATTGTGATTGGTGTGGGAGAGTCCAGCCCCTTGCTGGAGGTGCTACCCATAGGCAGGTAGGCCTGAGCTCTATCAGAAATTTGGAATAAATGATACCAGGTGTTGGTGAGGATGTGCTGAAAGGGGGGCCTTTATTTTCTGCTTGGGGGATTGAAAACTGGTACAACCACAGTGGAAAGCAGGGTGAAGAAAAGCTCTAAAAACGCAAAAATAAATCTACAATATGATCCAGTTATACCACTGCTCGGCCTACACACAAAGGGTCCATCCTCCTGCAAAGACACTTGCACAGCCATGTTTGTTGCTGCTCTTTTCACAATAGCTAAGAAATGGAATCAACCTAAATATCCATCAACAAATACATAGACAATGAAAATACAATGGAGTTCGACTCAGCAGCAAAGAAAAATGAAATCTGTAGGTAAATGGATGGAACTAGAAGCTATTCCACCAAGTGAAGTAACACAGACTTAGCAAAACAAGCAATGTATATTCTCTCGCATTTGTGGATCTTAGCTCCAAATCCTTACATGTGAGTATACATCTTAATGTAACTGCAGGAGCTAGGGAAATGGGAAGGAACCATGGGGGGTAAAGGGGAAGAAGGAGCTTAAGAGAAAGCTTAGTAGGAGACAGGTCTTATCAAAGAGAAAATGGGAATAATGGGATTAATTTAACTGGAGAGGTAGGAGGGAGACCTATACAAGGGGAGAGAGAGGTGAGATATAATGCTTAGGTGGTATGTAAAACCAGAGGGAAATATATTAATTCAAAAGCCTATGGTAAAATACACTGGCTATTGCCACAGCCCTTGATTGTCTCAGCACTTAAAGGTAAGACCTTATTACTGAAGACAGGCCACACTTCAGACACAGGGCTTAGAACGACTCAGCTGGAACTGACCTGGAAGTGTCTCTGAAGACTAGCTCTCGTGTTATCAAAAGATATTATGCAAGCTGCTTAGGGAGAAACCAATCAATCGTCCTAGTAAACACAACAATGACTGGCCTAGTAAACTATCTCTACTAGTGCTATAGTGGCACTTTTATCTTGGTGGTAGTCAATAGCGATCTAATTGGACTTAAAGCTGCTCAATGAGAGGAACTCATGCATGGTCCTTTAACCATAACCAAATACACATGACTGGGAAGGTCAGGGATCATAGAGAAAAACCTACTTTTCTCACATCCTTAGATGAATGTAATTTTTTATTGCATTCTAAATATGTGTCCTTATATTTATAGACAAGTATACCTCTCAAGACTGATCAACAAAGCTTCTTTTTGCCATAGATGGACACTATTACACAGTCCCATATCTGGTTAAATGGAAAGAATAAGAGTTTGTGAGATGCCCAGCCCTAAGTGATACATCTACAATGCAATCTCTATACCCAAGACTCAAGGAACAGTGGGCAGAGGGAATATTAATGTCATCTCTCAGTTCTTACCATTGAAGCGTCCTCTTGCAACAGAGGATGATTAATACAGAAAGCCACAACTGTACAAAGTGCAGAGAATAAGAGATTGCACAGCGCTTATCCTTGGGTATGACATTATGCTGGAGAGCTTTAGTTGTCAGCTTGACACATCTGGGTAGAGGGAGCCTCGATTGGTGAATTTACTCTACTGGACTGGCCTGTGGCTATGTCTGTGGGGCATCTTCTTAATTACTGAGTGATGTGGGAGGGTCCATCTCACTGTGGTTGGTGCCACCCCTGGGCAGGTGGGCCTATGTTATATAAGAAAGCAAATCTAGCACAGAACAGAGAAGTCAGTAAACAGCATTCCTCCATGGCCTGTGTTCCAGCTCCTGCCAACACATTCCTTACCTGTGTTCCTACATTTGGGCTTCCTGATGAATTGTGACCCAGGAGATAGAAGATAAATAAACCCTTTCCTCCCCAAGTTGGCATTGTCACAGTGTTTTGTCACAGCAATTGAAGGCAAACTAGAACATCATCTACATCAAACCTCTGTCACCTAGGGTTCATGGGACTATTGTGGAATAGATGCAAAGACTGTTAGAGCCAGGAGTGGTTGATGACCACAAGGAAACAGATCTTTATGGGTAACTAGAAACTTGCTTATATGAACTTATAGCTAGTAAGGGTGATAGCGTGCACAAGACCCATACAAGCATAAACCAGGCAAAAACTTAGCATAGAAGTAGGGAAATGGGTGAGGAGCCCCAACCTTAGTGGAGGAACTATTGGCAATTGATGATGACTACTGGGAGAGGGGGAGTTGGTTTTTCTCTAAGGGGGCAACACTAGATATTTCATCAAAGATGGACTCACATTGAAGGAAATTTGGAGATACAAACTTGGCTCAATTGACCTTAACCTATATGACAGAATGTATTAAATGGAGGGGGGGCAGGCTATGAGGGGTTGTATATAGAGGAGAGGCCTAATATGATCAAGATTTAGAGGAGAGGCCTAATATGATCAAGATTTGTAGAAATCCAATTTAAAATTTTTTAAATGGAAAAAAAGTTAGCAGAGCCAGCCAGAGAGTGAGCCAGTAAGCAGCGATCCC
The DNA here is from genome assembly GCF_000622305.1 of Nannospalax galili. NCBI lineage: Eukaryota > Metazoa > Chordata > Mammalia > Rodentia > Spalacidae > Nannospalax > Nannospalax galili. The sequence goes on along the minus strand of NW_008357033.1, from coordinate 480,898 downwards.
CCATGGTTTCTACTCCAGATTCCTGCCCATACTGCCCTCAATGATAGACTGTGACCAAGAAGTGTAAACTGAAATATATCCTTTCCTCCTCCTGTTGTTTTGGTGTTTCTTATAGCACAGAACTCAAACTGGGATAATAGGTCATCATTCATTGGAGTTAAGGATTATAGGTTCTAGGGTCTTTCAAATGCATCCAAGTGTGCAGTAGAGATGCAGTATCAAACACATAGAGAATTAAGAGGCTCAAGAGGAAGCCAGCTCCACAAATCTGTCAATTGACCTCTATCTGTGTGTCAAGGCACAGTCCTCCATA
>NW_008357033.1:471502-480268 GCF_000622305.1 Nannospalax galili | reverse complement strand
ATTCATATAATGAATATAAAATTTCTAGCTCTCTCCCCAATACATTATTTTTCAAATATAATTAAATTAAAAAGGTCATGGTAATCACAACTAAAATCTAATTTCAGTCACTGAAGAAGGAAAAATTCACATTCATTTGGGAAGTGGTAGCTAATTTACTGCTTTCTGAGCTACTTGTGTCAGATGGAGCCCTTCAAAAGTCAATGAATGAATTTGCCTTTTACACGTGTAAAATTAAACATTAGACTCAGTTTAGTTAAAAGAAAGCAGAACATGACATAATTATAGAACTGATTCTGGAAAGGTTATGATAGAAGTATTTTCCATTTACTCTGTGCCAATTTAAGTGTGTTCACGATTTGAAATGTGTTTGACAAAACATATGATTTATTTACCACAACAACTTCTTAAACCAAGCATAAAAAATGCCCCTTGATCCATTATCCACAGCTGAAGATACGGAAATTATCCAAGTAGCGACAATCAAACGAATGTCCACTGAATTTGAATTAGAGCTGGGCTTCCCAAAATCAAATATTATGCTTTTCCATCACCAACTCTACAGGCATCTTTGAGGCTATAATTAAATCCTGATAGTAATGGTTAATCTTGATTATCAACATGGAAACCAACATCTGGGCATGTCTGTGAGAGACTATCTAGATTAGGTTAAATGAGATAGGAAGACCAACCTTAAATATAGGTGGTACTATTCCATTGTCTGGGGTCCTGAATTGAACAAAAGGGAGAGAGCCAACTGAGCTGAACATGAAGAGTATTCATTGTTCTTTGCTCCTTGGATGGGGACAGAGTGTAACTATCATCTCTTGCTTGTGAGGTCCTAACTTCTCTGCTACAATAGGCTATATTCCCTGTCACTGTTTCCTTTGTCAGTTGTTCTGTCACAATAAGAAACATAACCAATACACTAATACAGTGTACTTACAAAAATATAGCTAGTAGAGACTCAGCCATAAGGAAACTTAAAAGCTAAATGAGCTCATATGCAATAAAGATGGCTCACTGAAAAGCTTGGGCTGAATTAATAAGTATTATCTGACAAACTAATATGGTTTACATATCCTGCTTGGATATAAAGGTAGCACTAGTAAATGGTCAAACAGCAACTCTACCACCAGATGTCCAAGACTAAGTCAGTTAAGAACTAGGAAAGACGGGAGGGAGGCAAACCAAAAACAGTCACTTGACTTTACCTTTAATTTCTAATTACTGTGCCAAGTTGGATGCTTCATTGACTGACATGAGATTTACATTCTGATGCAAAGCAACAGAGAAAATGTGAATTTCATCTAACATTAAAAAAACAAGATCAAAACAAGTATCACACTGAAAGAACAGCCTGAAGAACTTGGGGAAATACAAAAAGTGCTTTATGTTAAACGTTATGCAGTCCAGTTTGTTGAGCAAAACTATTACACTTTCTTAGGGGAGGAGTTCTTTTTGTAGAGTCTTTGTCTATTTTCAGGAGGCCAAATAACTTTAAATGAATAGAAGCTTATTTAGATATTGGTACTGGACCCAATAGTTCTTGGAAGCCAATAGTGTGGTGATGGCATCTTCTTGGGGGTCTTTCTGTTCCACCAAAATATTATGCAGAGCATCATGCAAAGACAGAACGTGAGCCCTAGTTTAGGCTATTCTTTCTTTTCTTTTAAAAGGAACTAATATCACCCCCCAACACACACATCTACCCCCTCATGACCTCATCTAATCTAACCACCTTCCAAATACTTTAGGATATGAATTTTAAGATTAAATTTCCAAAAGGTGAGCTTTGAGAGAAACAATCAAACCAAGGCAGTGAGTATTTTACCGTGAAAGGTCCAGACTTCACAGGGTACTATACATCTTCCTACTCTGATTAGAATGCCAAGCTTGACCCTCTTCTTCCATTGTATTGCGAGTTTCAATTGGTCTTCCAAAGCCTACTTTGTCATCAATCCCCTTATGAGGACTATCAGGCTTCCTTCTCCCCTGAACTAGCCCAGATTAATGACATTTATTCTCCTGCTGCTCCATGATCTTCTTTCCTCATAATTAGCAAGTATTTATCTTTATTTACAAAATTTCTTCTGGAAATTTCATTCCAAGCACAGCACGCTAAGAGAAATATATTAAATAATAAACATGCTGCTAGTTACTCACTGTTAAAGAACAGTAGCCTACATTCTGTGCATGACATCTTTTGGAAAGAGAAATGATTTCTTAAGCATGAATAGAAATGATGAATTTAAGGATTTGATATTTGGTTTCACAAGGCTTTCAGGAAACCTAATTGAAACTTTGATATAAGGTAATAGTACGACCTGACTTCAATAAATCTAGTCCTCAGTGGAGAGAATATGAGAAAATTAAAACAACTAAAACCAAAAAACTGCTTTTCCCTTTCCTGGGCTTATTTGGTTTTCAGATCAGAGACAAAACCCAAAGTTTTACTGTGAAACATTTTCCTTAATTCTGTTCTCTACTTTGATTTTAAAATATACTAATTGGTTTGTCATAAAATAAAATGAAATAGCCTTATTAAGCTGGTGGTATGCCACTGAGCAATTAACTGGGTGGCATCCTGAGGACTTTTCTAAATTATGTCTGGCTATCCGAGCCCAAATTAGCATATAACTATGGAAACTGATATCTTCAGCAACAAGAAACCAGAAAAACCTGGCTAAAACATGTTTTTGTAATTTATTGTTAATATGAATTTAGGGGAATATACACCCCTTTTAAGCATTAACCCTATTGACACATGGAGCCAAGGTAACTTGTGGGTTCCGAGGAGCTGTCAAACACCCTATAGGTACAGTAACCAACATTTCTGAGGAATGCCAGTCATATTCTCCCACAACTATGACAATAAAAATGTGTACAGATATAGATAAATGCCCATTGGGAAACAAGTGCGTCTGGTGAAGGACAACAGTTCTAAAGAGTGCTTGTTAAGGCTGTTTAAATGCTTACTCTCCAATGAGAGTCTAACATGTGTATGACAGACCACCACCATGGGGGAAAATAAGTTCAGGGAATAAAGGGGATAATGAAAATGCACATCTTCAACCCATATCTTCATACAATGCAGAAATCCTTGAAAATAAAGAAATTTACCTGGCACTTGTATATTGATTAATGATGTTAAACCCAACTTACAGGTGACCATTGTTCTACAAAAGCTATTGTACTAGGCCCCAAAGGAGGAAACCAAACCAAAATAGAGCCTCTAATGCTAAACACCATACAATCAAACTGGAATGTTAAGAATCAAATCTCCTCTCCATACTGACCAGTTTTTCCTAAAAATATGAATTCTCGTTTCACAGACTCACCATTACAAGAAAGTTTGCTTTAAAATAATGAAGCAAATTGATGGTAATCAATTGGCTTTTTATCAAATATTCTGTGTCCTTGTTCCTACATTATTAAACTCACTACTCCCTTACTTTCCAGTGGGAGCTTTAATTTTATTTTGTAGACTGCAGGCTCAGGGCTGCCCCTATACATGAATTGAAAATAAAAGTCCATTTGATTTACAACTAAATTTGTTGTAATTTTATTTTGTCTTTTGACAACCAGAAATGAACAAAAGAATTATGCTTCACATAAAATTTTGATGAATACTGTACACAAACATATGGAATCTTCAGGAAAAATTCCAAGAGTTCAAAGGTAGGAAAAAGTGACATATAACAAAGTAAAACAGAAAGTTGGAGACATACCTTTGGAGAGTCTCTATGAAATTATGTTTCCCCAAGTTGCAAAATAAAACTTCTCATTTTTTCCTGTTTAGTTTTAAGGTCTTTCATATTACACAAATTTCAGTCATGTGCCTTTGAATCTTCAGCCAAAGTAATTTAAAATATTGGGTTAAAGAGTCTTTCAAAATATGAATAAAAGATCCTATGAAATACTTTATGTGACATGTATGCTTAGTACTAATGGATAATTTATAAGATGAAGTTTGGTAGCTGAAGAACATACCCCTAGAATAGGTAGTAGATACATAAAAACACATTTGTGGTTTGATATTTAGATACATTCATTTACTTATAAATGTGCTAAATAGTTTAGGTCATATTTAATCAATTTTACATATATTTTTATATGTAAATATATATATGTTTATATTTTAGAGACACTGGAAAGAGGGAACCTCAATTGAGGAATTTCCTCCAGGATTGGAGGTCAACTGAGGAAACCAGGGAAAGCAAGCAGGTAGGCAGCATTCCTCCATGGTCCCTGCTTCAGTTTCTGCCTCCAGATTCTTGCTTTGATTTACTGCCTGACTTCTCTCAAAGATGGACTGCTCCTTGGAACTGTAAGATGAAATAAACCCTTCCTCCCCAGAATGGTATAGGTTAGTGTTTTATCATAGCAATAACAAAGCAAACAAGAACATATGTTTCCTTAGAAGTGTGCATAAATGTACATATACTTACTTTCATATTACACCATATTCCTAGGATAAACACAGAGAGAGAGAGAGAGAGAGAGAGAGAGAGAGAGAGAGAGAGAGAGAGAGAGACTGTGTTCTCTCTGTCTGATGGACTGCTCCTTGGAACTGTAAGATGAAATAAACCCTTCCTCCCCAGAATGGTATAGGTTAGTGTTTTATCATAGCAATAACAAAGCAAACAAGAACATATGTTTCCTTAGAAGTGTGCATATATGTACATATACTTACTTTCATATTACACCATATTCCTAGGATAAACACAGAGAGAGAGAGAGAGAGAGAGAGAGAGAGAGAGAGAGAGAGACTGACTTCTCTTTGCCTGGCATTGTTTTATAGAATTATATTTCTTCCTTTCTCAACTCATGAGATTTGGATAGACCTAATGATAATCCTGGGTTTGAGGGTTAGAAATATATTCTCAACCTGGTCCACAGGAATATTCCACCCTCTCAATCATATGTAGAGAGTTTAAAGGAAGAGTCCAATCAGAACCAACTTCATGTCATTGTTTCCTTTTGAATTTTTTTAATTTTTTTTATTTCATGTATTGCCCATCTGTATGTAAGTGTACCTGTATCATGCAATGCCTGTGCAGGTTAGAAGATGGTGTTGGATCCCTGGAACTGGATTTACGGACAGTTGTTAGATGATATGTGGGTGCTGGGAATCAAACCCAGGTCCTCTGCAAGAGCAGCCAGTGCTCTTAACCACTGAGTCATCTCTCCAGCCCCCTACTATTGTTGCTGTTTACCTAGGTTGAAATGTATGTCTCAAGAAGCTTCCTCACAGAAAAGTCAGCAGAGTACAAATTCTGACCTACACAGAGAGGAGAGAGAGAGAGAGAGAGAGAGAGAGAGAGAGAGAGAGAGAGAGAGAGAGAGAGAGAGAGACAGAGAGAGCCCTGGCATTGTTTTATAGAATTATATTTCTTCCTTTCTCAACTCATGAGATTTGGATAGACCTAATGATAATCCTGGGTTTGAGGGTTAGAAATATATTCTCAACCTGGTCCACAGGAATATTCCACCCTCTCAATCATATGTAGAGAGTTTAAAGGAAGAGTCCAATCAGAACCAACTTCATGTCATTGTTTCCTTTTGAATTTTTTTAATTTTTTTTATTTCATGTATTGCCCATCTGTATGTAAGTGTACCTGTATCATGCAATGCCTGTGCAGGTTAGAAGATGGTGTTGGATCCCTGGAACTGGATTTACGGACAGTTGTTAGATGATATGTGGGTGCTGGGAATCAAACCCAGGTCCTCTGCAAGAGCAGCCAGTGCTCTTAACCACTGAGTCATCTCTCCAGCCCCCTACTATTGTTGCTGTTTACCTAGGTTGAAATGTATGTCTCAAGAAGCTTCCTCACAGAAAAGTCAGCAGAGTACAAAGAGACAAAGAGAGAGAAAACACACCCTTGATCATATGCCAGTATTTCAGATCCTGGATTTAGCATTGCCTGGATTAGTGATTGCTTGGGCTATCTAGTCCTAAAAAGCAGTATGTACTCATATAGGCTGAACTTGAGATGCTGAATTTTGCAGTTGTAAGAATTACAAATAAAACACATACTAATTATACAAAATGAATTCTTACATTATTGGAAATTGCTCTGGCCTCATCTAGGCTCCCTATTTCTTGTGATCTGTGTCAAATGGTGGGTGAGACACAGTTTAAAACACTTTCAAGAGCAAACTAGGCAATGATCAAGAGGTCTCTGCAGACTGAAATACTCTCATGGGGCTCTGAGTGAGAGAAGAGAGACCACTATAGAAAAAACAATCTCAGGGATGAGGACGAACAGTAGCTAAAGGACAATATCTAAACCACCATTTTTACACAGGTTTAACACATGTTTTCTAAAATCTCTGTGTTAAACAGCTTCCTAAGAAACATTTTCCTGCCCAGGTGATTGGCAAGCCCATTTGGATGAACTCTTATGGGCGGGAAGCAAAATATGTCTCTGTTCTTTACTAGAAAGTCCTTTGGTTAGATGATAATCTTAGGGTTTGGGGCAGTTTAGAATGTCTTGTCTCCACCCAGGGCCAGAGACAGGACTCAGATGCCATTCTTTGGAACAGTAACCAAAGTTCTGAAATCTTAGTTTCTGGTTTTACAAATTGCTGATCATGAGGGAGAGGTCCATTCTTAATGACACTCATGCCTGATAATATATAACTAGCTACTTAAAATTTAATAGCTCACTTTCCAACATAGTATAACGCCATGATTTGATGGCATTATATGGAAAAAAGTCTCTGTGATGCTCGGTAAATCTTCGTAGAATTAATGAACAAGTGTCAATCATAAGTGAAACAGTAAAACTACATTAAAACATGTTTCTCAAACATGGTAAATCCAAATTTACAGAAATCTTTGGAATTGCAGCCCTGGCTATATGGCATACAATGTAAGGATTCTAGACATTTGTTTCTTCTGTTTTGTTCTTTTTTGACTGCACAATTCAGTTAATACATTTGAAAATGATCATAAAAATGACACTTCAACTTAAATGACCACATGAAGTTCATTAAGCTCCTTCTCAGCTTTTCTCAATAGTCTTCACAGGAAGCATAATCCCATCCTTTTTAGGAACTGATTTATCACACTATTGTACATGTCAATAGATTATCCTTGCAGAAAAAGGTCTTTCAATTGTTCTTAGCATTTAAATACAAATGAAGTCAAATGTCTTCTCCTGGCGATGGGCTACTTGAAATCCTGACAGAAATCTGCAAGACAGACTACACACTGAGCAATTTGGAATGCTGCTATTGCTATGATAGCTTTACATGCGAAAGGCTGGCCGAGAAACAGAAGAGTTTGTCAAATTTCATTGTGCCTCTATCAGTGACATAGATTACATTCTAATGACAGCCAACCGATCATGTATGGAACTCCTACACTTTTCTGAGTTTGCTTTGGGGATATGGCCAAATTCATGGTGTTGAATTAAAGCAAGATCATGTAGCACATTGTTTCAATCTTCAATGACATTCAAAGTCCCCCAAGAATGGAATTTTGAAGGTTTGTCATAAGAACTTAAAGATTAAGTTTAGTTTGTGAATACTTTCTTAAACCTAGGAACTGGTGAGAATTGAAATCAACAGAATTGGGCAATGAGTTGGCTGAGCCGGTAAAGACACCTGATTTCAGGCCTGCTGACCTGAGTTCAATCCCTGGCCCATATGGTGGAAGAAAGAATGTCTGCAAATTGTCCTCTGACCTTCACATGTTCACTGTGACAACACACACCCACACACAAATACACGTAAACAAATAAGTAAATGTACCAGAAATATTTAAAGCTTAAAAATAAGGAAAAAATGAATTAAAAAGCAATAATAACCGAGAAACAGCCGTTTTCAAGCCTGGAAAAAAGAGAAAATACTTCCTGGCACTTAAAATGTTTCAGTATAGTCTGGGTAATTAAAATTTATTGAGTGCCGACCTCAAGAGTAAAAACAAATCAGTTTATCTGGTCCAATTGTATGTCCTTAAACACCCAAAAGGGAAGTATAACCAAAGATTAAAGGGGCCAACATAATATCATAAGAGCATACATATACATAACTAAAAGTTACTCGACAAACAACAAAGCCAGACAGGCGATACCTTCAGTCGAGTTGTTGGCTAGGATAGATAAAGGCTCTTCCAGACAGTAACCCAACATACTACTGGAAAAATGAACAGCAGACCCCAATTCTATCCAAAGGAATACCAACATTGGATTGCCGTAGATGAGAACAGCTGATCCTCCTGGAACAGGGACCTCTGGTAGACTCATTTTTTTTAAAGAGTTCTCCACAGTGCTTTCCATAGTGGTTGTACATGTTTGCATTCTCAGCTCTTGAGCTTAGCCAGGAAGAATTGGGTAACGTGAAATCTTAAAGTGATTTTAATTTGCAATTCTGTAATCACTAAGGATGCTGAGCACTTTTTAAGGTGTTTCATAGCCATTTTTATTTCTTCCTTTGAGAATAAATTTTCAGGGACTTGACCCATCTTTTTATTGGGTCATTTATTGTTTCTTTGTTTTTTGAGTTACTTATATATTCTAGATATTAATCCTCTGTCAGATATATAACTGGTAAATATTCTCTCTCACTCTGAGGTCTTCCTCTTCACCCAGTTTGTTGTTTTCTTTGCTATGCTGAAGCTTTTTAGTTTAGTGAGGTCCCAGTTATCCATTGTTGGCCTTAATTCCTGACAGCTGATGTTCAATTTAGAAAGTCCTTTCCTACACCTGTATCTTGGACAATGCTGCCTGTGTTTTCTTCTGATTTTAGAACGTGAGG
>NW_008357033.1:461813-471486 GCF_000622305.1 Nannospalax galili | reverse complement strand
AATAATTCAATTGTAAACCTAAAACTTTACAGCCAATTTTGAAAGAGATGCATCCTACCTCAGGAAAACATTATTGAATATGTCAATTGTGTTGTAATGATATGCTTCTTCTAAGTATGTTGTTATTAAACAAATCATTTTTAAAAATTAAAAAAAAATTTATTGAGTGCCATGTTTATTCTCCTTTCCTCCTTTTTCCGACGTCTATCCATTCATTTATCTATTCAGTGCATTAGTCAGCAAGGAAACCTTCACAATATGCCAGGCATTGTTACAGGTTCTAGAGAATTAAACAAGTTTGTGTGAAAAGCTTTCAATCAAGAAGTGATCCTTTGACTAGAACAAGAGCTACTGAGACAGCTCATTATATTGCAAAGTACTAAAGCTACAGAAGAGGGCCACAGAGGAGGAGTATGCTAGAACCAAAGAAAAACCAGCTGGGCTGAGGATGGGGAGGTAGGGAAGAAAGGGGGTACTAAGAAATGATTAAGAGGAAACATTTATATTGGGGAGTATGGGGAGAAATATCATTTATTGACCTACTGCTTAAATAATGGCTCAGATTCCAATATGAACGAATATAGCACAGCCAAAAGGCATATACATTTACTTAAGTTAGATTCACTTAACATGGGGGTGTTGTTGAAAGGAGAACCAAAGAAACATGAGTATGTGCTTTTTTAGGCTATATTTGATGAAAACACAGGATAGGTGTGGAGAAGTATAATTCAACAAAATGGCTAGGATCAAAAGATGAGCTAGGGAATTCAGCAAAGTGTGTTTTGTTTGACTGTTTGGCTTTATTTTTTCAGGTCCTTCACCTCATCTCCAGTCCTTCAGAGAGAAGGACTTTCATTTCCTGTGACTTTAGAAAGGGCACGTCTCAAATGAGAGTCTGGGGAACTGTTTCAGGGAAAGGTCAGAGAATCTCCCCTCAGTGTGATGACTCACTCAGGCCTTCCTTCCTCTGCTATGATCTCAAGGAGTCATTTTGAGGAGCAATGTCTCCTGAACCCCATCAAAACCTTAGTGCCCGTGGTGATGATGACTGTTCCATGTCCATCATAATAGAAGCTCATAGGAAGGGTACAGTACAGCATGCTGGTTGTGTCACTGGGACCTTACTCTGCCCAGTCCCCCTTGACTCACTGGTCTTTATAATGTCTGTTACATGAATTCAGATGATATGGACGGTGTAATGCAGAAAACAGAAAGAGTTTGTTACACAATCACATGAGGCACTGTCAAGGATGCAGGTGGAAAATGACCAAAAACGGACCATATGTCTCTCATGGATGAGAGTAGATCATGATCAGAGAGACCATTGTGTGCTCAGCTACATATTTTGGTAAACTTCATATATTTCTTGAAATTGTTTTGAACAGAAAGTTTCCCTCAGGACATTGTCAACCCTCTAGGTTAGCCCTTAAGTGAGAAGAATGTGGTGTTTCTCTGTTTTCATTGGGCATCCTCCTGCCAAATTGAACTCTTATAAGCATCTTGGAAGTTCAGAAAGTCATGTCTCTATCCAGAACTAAAAAAGAATTCCAATTTTCAATTCTCTGTTTACCCTATATTAGTGAAAAGGGCAAGAAGGGATTCAGATCCTATGTTTTGATTGAAAAATCACATGAAACACAGCGGATTCCAAATAACTGCAACAATAATATAAAAATAAATCTGTAAAACTAGTTACCTTTCACAATGAAGAAATAAACTTCCATTTTATTTAATTTGCAACAGACCTTTTATATGATAATTCAAGTTTTTAAAATACTTTTTATTTACTTTACTTCCTGTGTATGAGTGTTTTGCCTGCGTGTTTGTTAGTGCACCATATGCACGAAGCATCCATCAAGACCAGAAGAGGGTACCATATCCTCTGAAACTGTAGTTACCGAAGCTTGTTAGCCATCATGGTCCTGGGAGCCATACCTGGCTCCTATGGAAGAGCAGCCAGTGCTGTTGACCACCATTTTCCCAGTCCCTGGTTTTTCAAATTTAAATGAAGATTAATTAAGATACTTCTAAATTCATTAAAATTACTGTTAACAGGCCTACAGGGTGTTGATGATTGTAAGGGAGCAGTCCATCATCAGTGACCTTCAGGCTCACTCATTTCTAACAAGCTACCTAGGAGAGAGGTGTACTAGCATTGTGGAAAGGAACTTAGAAGTAAGCCTGCAGAGGTAAGATGAGGAGAGTTTCAGGCAAGAAGATCAAAACCATCAAGACAGGACTGTATTTTCATCAGGCATGTCAACACCTTCCATTTGGCTCAGACACAGAATTTGTACAAATCAGTGTCAGGAGTTGAGAAGAAAGGGCCAGCTAGGGAAGGATATTTGATGCTACTGGGAGACACATTAAGGATTCTAGGAGCACATGATGAGTCATGCTAGTTGATGCTTTAAAGCATATCTTGAAGAATGTTATGAAAGGAGGTGGAATGAAACTTCAGTGGGAAGACAAATACACTACAAGTTCGAGGAGAATGCTGATGAGAATTTGAACTCCAGTGAGGGAGATAAGGGGAAGGGACCCACTCAGGGGACATAGCGGGCTAGACTTGGGACTAAAAAATTTAAAAAAGAGGCTGAAAGTTCCGAGGTTCTAACTCTGGAAAATGGGTGGATGATTTTTTTTGTTTGTTTGTGAAAGATGAAATACAATGAAAAAAGCCTTATGAGGGCAGAAGAACAGATGACAGGTATTCAAGCAACATTAACACAGAGGGTTTCGTGGTATAGATCAAATTTCAGTTTGGATCTTGAATAATTTGGTCTGAAAATTCCAATGATATGCTTCATCTTCTCTCATCTGTTCTATATCTGCATGCAAGGCCCTTGCCTTTATTTCAGATAATAGCAGCCCAATCTCAAATTTATAATCACCTGATGCTTTAGAGTATTTTTCAGAGTACGTAAACTTCCCCCAGCCTGACTCCATCCCCTCAATCTGTCTTTTCCCATTTCCCCCATCCTGGTATAAAATCAAAATGGATCCCTTTGTCTCACACAAGAAAGGTAGAAGATACTCTGAGATCCCTGGGAACTACAGCTTCTTACTCAGGAAGCACATGAATAATTCCTTCCACACAAAGACAGTTCTCTCTCAAAGAGGGACCTGTGGCTTTCCTTCATGTGGTATCTCCTGAAATGATACAGGAGGGAACAGCATTGCTCGAAGCTATAATCTACAGACATTTACAGTACTGAGGATGCCTTGCCCCATTTCTTGAAAAGCCTCATAAAGCATTATAGGGCCCTAAGTAGACTGACAGGTCAGAAACCTAAATCTAGCATTAACCATTTCAGTCTGAAGGTAAAATTAGAAAGTATTTTTTTTTAATTTTCAAAGAGTCATAGTTTATTTTACCCATGCTATGCTTATATGTATATATTTATCACATTCATGTACTTATTCATTGGCTGGGTAAACACATCAGGGCTAAAGAATAGTCTTATGTATTTATAAACAGTCTTTAAATTTATCCTATTCTGTCTAGGGCTGTGAGGAATGCCGTGGTAGTCCCTAGATGCATAGTATTTTAAATTTAAATGACAAACAAGAAAAATGCAGTTTAAATATTAAATATCTTTCATAGGTTCATGGGTAGACTTGCTTCCCAGCCATGGCAATACTGGGAGATGGAGGAGCCTTTAAGTGATGGAGTCTAATGGGAGGAAGTTAGGTCATTAGTAGTGTGTGCTTGGTATATTGGGACCTCTGCCACTTCTAGTTTATCTTTGCTTCTCAGCTGCCATGAGATGAACTCCTCTTGTCCCACATGTCCTGCTGTGATGTACTGTGCTACCAGAAATCTTAAAGCAGTGGGTGCACATGACTATGGCCTGAACTCTCTGGGACCATGAGCCAAAATAAGTCTTTATTCCTTAAGAGTGATTATCTTTCACATTTTGTCACAGTGTCAGAAAGCTGAGTAACATTGGAATAGTTTAAAATTGAGTTCTTTTGTGACACTAGCCACAATTTTCACACATGGTTTGACTATACAAACAATATATTTCTATCATCTCAGAAAGTTCTAGAGTGCCCTTGTCTCAGACCCCAAATCTACATTACCTAATGTTAACCTGACAATTATTTTTCAATGTTATATAAGTTCACACACATTGAATGTCTACATGTCAAGCAGGATCAAAACATATTGTACATATTAACTCAATTTAGATAAGTGCCATTGCTCCCATTTTTAAATGTAGTCACTGAAGCATAGAAGGCTGAAATAGTATTACTGGTCTCATAAAACTTATTAATATAAAGAGGAGAAAAATATGTATAAAATGATACAGCTTTCTAGAATATAAATGTAGCCTGCTGTTACAGATAAAAATCACTCAGTGAATTTGGACTGATTCTGCATGGGCTCCTGAAATGAACTATAGCAACTTATTTCCCACATTCTGTACTGTCTCCCAAACTATAGCTTAAGTCCTTTCCTGAGAATCACTTAAGGTATTAGTGCTCCTTACAAAGTGTTCTCTGATTAATTAAAATTGAGAAACGCTAAACTAAACAATGTAGCTTAAAAACTTGCAGAACTTGGGGATGGAGAGATGGCTCAGTGGTTAAGAACACTGGCTTTTCTTGCAGACGACTCAGGTTTGAACGCAACACCCATGGCAGCTAGCAACCATCCATAACTCTAGTTCCAGGGGATCTGACATTCTCTTCTGTTCCTCCCTGACATTGCACTCCATGGGTGCACTTACCTACATGCAGGCAATACACATGTACACATAAAAATAATAAATAAAATATTTTTTTAAAACTTGCAGAGCTTCAGAAAGGTTTTATTGGCCTAATATTCACTGGGAATGTCAAAATATAGGTGAGATGATACTCTTTATATTCATTTGATTGTAGATTTCCCTTAATGAACTAGGATTTTTAAAAGTTTTATTTATTTTCATGTGGGTGAGTATTTTCCTGTATGTATGTATATGCACCACAGGCTTCCACTGCCTGTACAGTCCAGTAGAGGGCACCAGAACCCTTGGACCTAGATTTATGAATTGTGAGCCACTATGCATATGCTGGGAAACAAATACTGGTCCTCTTCAAGAGCAGCAAGTGCTCTTAACCTCTGAACCATCTCTTCAACCTCCTGAACTAGTATTTTATGCAGTATTTATTATAATCACAAAAGTGATGTAGCAACAAACAACAGTTATCAGCCTTTCCATTAAAATTCATGAGAACATTAGGAATCATTGTCTCTAAAACAGCTAGAGTAAAAAAGGAAGTATCTCAGCTCCATAGACTCATGCTCTTGAAACCTTAGCAAGATTACAAATCACTGATAATTGAGAGGTTCAGATGTAGTAACCTGGTAAGAACTAGAGATTGTAAATGTCTAACAATCCCCACAGTGATGCCAACATTTCTCCCTCATTGATCACAGGCACAACTCTACTGGAAAGTATTTTCAAGGGTGGTCAAAAGACTATGTGCTATGATTTCAGTATCATCTGTCCACACCAAAATTCATCTTGAAAATATATTAATGCTATTCTTGCAGGAATGGTCTATCTCAGGAACTAGTTCCCATTTCCTCCTTCATACAGGTCTGCTATTCATTCTGCTGCCCATACTGATTTGAAGGAGCACAGACCTTCCCTAGAAGCCAAGCAAATGTCAATATCTTAACCTTGAGCTTCCTAGAATCAGGAGCTAAAAAAAAAATGAAAAATTTTATAAATAATCCACTTTCAATTATTCTTTCATGACCATAGAAAACAGATTAAGATATTATGAACAGTTTATAGACAAAATCTGGCCCATTCACATCTTTTTTATTGGTTGTAGTCTAAACAAAGTTTTACTCTCATTATTAGAAAAAAATTGAAGAGTAAACATATCTCATACCCTATGAGATTGTTTTCAGAGTTCATAAGTAGAGTTTATTGGAGCAAAGCTATGCTCCATTTGATAAAACGTATAAACCACACTTTAGTAGTTGTATGTGGACCCCAAAGTCTAAGATATTTACTGTATGTTCCATAGCAAATGAGATTGGCTGGTCCTTGGCTTAGCAAACAAACACCAGGGTGAGAACGGCTACTTTGAAATCCTACTTGAGACCTGGAGAGATGGCTCAGAAGTGAAGAACACCTACTGCTCTTCAGTAAGACACAAGTTCAGCTCTAGCACACACACGACAGCAACAACTGCCAAAACTCAGTTCCAGAGCCCCCCTACAGTTTTCTGGCCTCCGGGACATTGCATGCACAGGTGCACTTACCTGCCCAGAAAACACTCCTGCACACAAAATGAAAATAAAGTAAAATACTTAGTCTCAGGGGACAGACATTGAACACATCTGTAACCTATCTGATCTTCAGCTTTCTCTTCACCAAAATATTGGTAACAATAGTACATTTTACCTAATTTTATTGTTCATATGAATTTGTGTTTTGGTATGTGTGTGTATCCATACAAAAATACCTAAAACATCATAATAGCTTAATAAACATTAGTTTATTAGTTGTGAAGCCCATTCATTCATAAGATCATTTCTGCCTGATAACACAATTACATGACATTGAATATGATATGTTGCTGGGATCAGATTCTAGGTCTGGACACTATTTTTCTTTGTCATTAGCATGCTGCAACACTTTTCATGCAAGGGAACCTAAAAATCAGAAGCTAAGAGTGCAACAAAATGTGATAGTCCCTAAAACTTCTATTTTAGGTAGTATGATATTGGCCTTTCATGTGCTAAACTCACAAAAACTTAAGACAGACGTTGGATTCCTTGAAACTGGCTGATTTATGAGCAAATATTTTACAAAGAGCAAGCCCTTTAACTTCAAACTTGAAAAGCCAACATAAGTGAAGGGAATTATATATTCTTTTTAACAAAATAAAACGCTAAGGCTAGTGAGACAGCTAAAAGAATGTTTGCTATACAAGTATTATGGCCTGAGTTTGATTCCTCAGAACCCATGTAGAAAAGCATGGCATGGTGGGGTGTGCTTATAATCCCAGTACTGGAGAAGGAGAGGTGAGAAGTTTGCTAGGGCTGACTATCCAGCCAATCTAGCCTATTTATTGCTTTCCAGGCCAGTGAGAGATCCTGTCTCATATGACAATGTAGGGCCTGGGGGATGGAGATGCTCAGTCAGCAGAATGCTTGTTGTACAGCTGTGTGATCCTGAATTTTGATCCCAGCACCCGTGTAAAAAGCTGGGCATGGTGATTTATGCTTGTAATCCTAGTGCTGGGGAAGTAGAGACAAGGGGATGCCTGGAGCTCACTGGCCAGCTAGTCTTGTTAATTTGTTGAGCTCCAGGTTCAGTGAGAGGCCCTGTCTTAAGAAAACGGAAAATAACAGAAGAAAACACCCAGCATCAACCTCCAGTCTCCATATGAACAGCAATACAGCACACACTTATAAAACAAGGTAGAGGGCACGTGAGGAATGATACCTATGTTGTCCCCTATCACTTCCACACACACTCTTAGAAATACATGAGCACTTAAACACAGATAGGCAGGCAGGCAGGCACCCCCCCCAACACACACACACACACACACACACACACACACACATACACACACACACACATGCACACACACTCATACACACATACAATTAAGTCAGGCTTCATGGTGCAGACCCACAAACATAACTACAAAAGAGGATAAGGCAAGAAGATGGAAAGTTCAACGTCAGCCTGAGCTACAGAGTGAGTTCATTGTTTGCCTGGAAAATTTAGCAAGATGCTGTCTCATAATAAAAGTAAAATAATAAAAAGATTCCTATGCTTATAGCTCAGTGGTAGAGTGTTTGTAGTATGTGTGAGTCCCCATGATCTGTAATGAATCCAAAAATAAAGTTACTGTATGCCCCACAGCCATGCAATGCATAGAAATATCTAGCTCTCTGCCTCCCCCCACCCCCGCCCCAGTGTGTATGTGTGTGTGTGTGTGTGTGTGTGTGTATCTGTGTGTGTGTGTGTGGTGTGATCTGTCTAGAGAAGGAGAAAGAGATAATCTTTAATGACTTAAGGATTAACTTAATATTGTTTGATAACCAATTACAGCTTATGGCTACCTGGAGGAAACTGGAATTCCTGCTTGAAGCCACTATTGCTAATATTAAGTCTCTTTAGGGTACTAAAGTCGCTAATCCAAGCAGGATGAAAAAATATCATGTCTGAGGCCAACTATACCTACAAAATTTAGCCACATCTCCAGAAAAGGGTTCATACAGGCAGGAAGATTATTCCAAAGTGAAGATTTTCAAGTGTACTGATTTAGTCCACCATTAGTGTACACATTCATTATAATATGCAAGAGACATAACTGAGTATGGGGGCATAGGACTTTAATCCCAGCAGTCAGGATGCAGAGCCAGGCAGATCTCTGAGAGACTGAGGCCAGCCTGGTCTACATAGTGAGTTCCAGGCCAGCTGGAACTCTACCTGAAAAAGACCAAAATACTAAAATAGTAATAATAATAATGACAACAACAACAATAATATACAAGATATGGATTTACATAATATAATTTGAACAGGCCATCATAACATTTCATTACTGTGGATTTCGGTAACATTTGTATTTATAGACTTTTTCCTTGCGTCTGTGTGTTTGTGTGTATGCAGGTGCACCCAAGAGCATGTGAAGTCCGGAGATGAGCTTCAGGTGTCAGTCCTCAGGATAGCTTTCACCTTGAGTTTTTCTTCTGTTTTGTTTTTGAGATGGGGTTCCCCAGTAGCCTGGAACTTGCTAAGTGGGCTAGGCTGGCTGGTCAGAGAGCCCCAGGGATATGACTGTCTTCACTTCTCCAGCTGTAGGATCACAAGTATGCACCACCAGCCTTTCTATTTACTTTGGTTCCTGGGCTCACACTCAGGTCTGCACGCTTGCAAACCAAGCGCTTTAATGATTGAACTATCTTTCTAGCCCAAATGTTATACTTTAAGCATCAACATATCACTTAATTAAGCTAGACGCTTAGCCCTATGCTATGCTGTATGCTTTCTATGATAAGCCAGACTTCATGGTGAGTCCCAGGGTGTAGATACAGGAAGATGAAACGTTGAGGGTCAGCCTGAGCTATGGAGGGACTTTATTGTTCTCCTGAAAAATTTAATGAGATGCTGTCTCATAATAAAAAGTAAAAAGATTCCTGGGCATATAGCTCAGTGGAAGAGTGCTTGCTAGTATGTGTGTGTCTCCAAGATCAATGATGGATCCAAAAAAAAAAAGTTATTGTTGCCCCACAGTGATGCAATACATTCAAATATCTAACTTTCTCTTAACTCTCTCTTTCTCTCTCTCTCTCAGAGAGAGAGAGAGAGAGAGAGTATTGCTTTGTAAGATATTTAGTACTGAGTCTTCATTGAGAAACATAACTCTCATTATTAATACTATGCCTTTAGGCAATAAAATGACTTTATGATATGCTGCCTACAACATGTTTGAAAATAAAGGAATTCATATGCTAGAAAAAATTAAGTTTTTAACTATAAAATATTCATTATACAAATGTACAAATACAGTTGGTTAATAACAAGAGATCTAAAAAATACACAAAGAAAATCTGCTGAAAATGAAAAATACCCTCCACTCCCCTGACACTTTATTTTGTTGATTTAGCAGAGAACTTCAGGCTTATAAAATGTCCATGAGCTGA
>NW_008357033.1:448505-461738 GCF_000622305.1 Nannospalax galili | reverse complement strand
CAAGGCCGGCCTCGTCTACATAGTTCCAGGACAGCTGGGGCTGTAGGGAGACCCTGTCTCAAAAAACACACACACACACACACACAAAGTCCTGAACATATTTGGATTTGAGAGGAATTGTTCTCAATTGCATTACCCAGTCTATCTATATGAAAGTATAATACTACAAAATGTTTCAGACCTCTAATTATGCTGACACTCAAGTGGCAATTGCTCATTCTTCCTTTTGATACTATAAGGAGAAACGAATGAACAGATGGACAGAAATCTCCATTCTGTGCTCCACTGGCTGCTAGTCAGTGAATGGTAGTACACTAATAAAGTGCTCAGAGGACTTCCGACTCCATCTGCTCTTAATAAAAATAAATGCGGCTGTGAAGCAAGCACAACAAGCTCTTCAAGTTCTTTCATAGACCCTTTCAATGCTGTAGAGGCAAGGGGACGGATTGATGTAAGATGGTCCCTTGCAGGTTGTGGCAGCCCTACAATTGTATAGCTCTTGTCTCCAGTTCCAGGATGAGCAGCACTCCCTTTTTCTTAGTCATTTATCATGAGAAATTATCGTTCTTCAACAACCTTAATCGCCTTTCAACCCCATTGTTCCAGGGCAAGTGATGAAATTAGATTGGTGCTGCTAAGTATAGTGAGCAGGGGCTTTATGATCTCTTATGTTTGAGGAAATAAATGTTTATGAAGCTCCTCATACAGCCTACAAGTATACAACACATGTCATCAACAGGGATGATGTTATGCCTCTGTCACACAATGTTGACTACATATACTGCCTCACTCCTTCCATCCCTGGAAAGAAGCCAAACATAGAAAGAAAGACAAGAAATGACAATTTCTCCATTTCACCAGGTCAGAAATTTAGGACAGGCAGATTAAAAACTTTCTTTAGAGGATGGTTTGGAATTCCCAGTGTTCATAGAACATTGGGGTTGTCATTAAGTTTCACCTCAAGAGAGTGAAAGAAATGGGTGGAGAGAATTTCTTCAAAGTAAAATAATGAGATTCCTCATGGCAGATTCTTATGAAAATTTTATGTTTAGAGCTACTACTTGTAAATACTCTACTATTCAAAGATCATTCTTAGACATTAACAAAATATTTGCAAAGATGTTTCAATAGGAAGCCCAGGGTAGAAACATCCATTATTAGGTAGGGACAATAAGCCTTCAAAAGCATTCCCCTCTTACTACTCTGGAGAAAAAAATGTTCTCCATTGTATAAAATCAAAGTAAATGGGTATATGTCATAGGAAGATAGTTTTCAACTCAACACATTCTGTGGAAGAACTCAATACTCACATTTTCTCAAAGACATGTGAGGTAGTATAGCCTTTAGGATATAGGTAATTAACCCTACAACCGTGATCAAGGGTCTGTGCCTTTAGTGGTCTTTCCGACATGAAATTTTTTTAATTTACTATTGTCATTGTCAATAATGTCAACTTTAGAGGCTATAGAAACACCTAGTTGGTAATTGAGGTGGGAAGACCCACCTCAAATATGGGCAACACCATCCCCTAAGTGGGGATCTTTGCATAAAAGGCAGAAAGTGACCTGAGCACTAGCACTCGGCTCTTTCTACCTCCTGACTGAAGATACAAGGCACAAGCTCCTGTCACCATGACCTCCTGGCCATAATAGACTATTCAGACTGTGAGACAGCATAGACTCTTTTCCCTTAAGTTTATTTTGTCAGGAAATTTCATCACTACAAGAAAGTAACTAAGACAAAATCTAAAACATATTTCAAGACAGGCCTGGTTATACAGGTCTATAATCTCACACACTCTGCAGACTCAGGCAGGTGTATCTTGGGTTCAAGGACTGTTTTGGACATAGAATTAATTCAAGACCAGATTTATCAAGCTAATGAGCCCTTGCCTCAAAGAACAAAGGAAAAGCAAGTCTGATAATATAGCTTCGTGGTAGAGTGCTTGCCTATCAGATAATGCCTTATGTCAGGTCTCCAAGATAAATATATACTACTGAAAAATAAGGAAAACTCTATTTCCTTTTCTTATGTTGACATATGTGAAAGTATATACATGTACATACAGAGGGTATTGGCTTCATGAGCTCATTTGATATAGATAAAGCCTGACTCAATTGTGAAAAGTAAGTTTCAGTAAGTTGGAAGTAGACAGACTCCAAGTTTGGGTTCCAATTATGCCCAGAAAGCAGAAAATAGCATGTAGTTTTTTCCATTCAAGTAATCAGTCTGTACTAAATCTCACTAGTGATGCACTGGAGTAGGAAGTGGCATAAAGATATACACATTATAATCCATCTATATGATTATTTATTATTAAAATATGAACTACTACCTTCTGGATCTTCAGTCTGTATTCATATCAATATCTATGCACATGTCACTCAAGGTGTGAAATCAAAACTAAGATCATCAAACACACAAGGCTGATCATCTTGGCACCTGAAAGAAGTCAATCTAAAATCAAAGCTGATTTGCAGAAATGAACACAACTGAGACAGTCATAGAGATACAGAGTATGTTCTTTGATGGTCTGATGCAGCCACTTCATTCATCCTCTGCACATGCACTATAGCATATTTTATTAATACCATTCTAAGAAATGTATTTGGATATATCAAATAGAGTCCTAAATTACACAACTGATAAGGTACAGAATAATTTATTGGCTAGTTTTCATTTGTATGGAGATAAGAAGAGACAGCTGGATAGGGAAGGTAAAGGTACACACACATATTTTGATATTTGTCACTGTGGGTTGGGGAATGGAGAAGAAAGGAATTGGAGGAAAGCAAATAGAAAAGTGCACAGAGTTCAGTATAAAGTGGTAATTGTTAAGGTTCAGATAGCCCAACCCCCCTCACCAACAGGGCCTCATTGGCCTCTCAAGCAAGCCCCCTGAGAAGAGGGAACTGAGTTGATAAGAACCCTGGTCTTTGAAGTCAAGAGAAGCAGACTTTTCTCCACTGTTTGGCCAACACAGTGGGCTTCCCCTTTGATCTCTAAAGAGGGCAGGATTTAACAGTCCCACTCTATTGCTTCCTCCCATCCAACTTAAAAAATAATATATCTAGCCAGACGTGGTGGCGAATTTGGTCCCCAGAACCCACATAATGGTAGAAGAAGAGACACAACTCCACAAAGTTGTGTGTGACATCCACACATGCACACATACACATCATACACACACACACACACACACACACACACACACACATATATATATATATATATATATATATATATATATATATATATATGTATCTTCCTGCCTTCTGCAGGAAGCAGAAGCCTCCCCTTATAAAAGACCCAGCTCACGACCCGGAGCAGATATTTTCCATGCCTGGAAAGGAATCTGTCTCATGTGTTCTTTGCTAATAAACTCTATTCTAATGGAGTTTTATCTGTGTCCTGGTGCTTTCTCCAGATCAACTGGATTCATCCATCACCTATTTTATCTATCACATGGTGCCAAAACCCAGGATCAAACCAGGGACCTTTAGATCTTCAGGAAGAATCTTAGCATGAGCTAAAAAGCAGCACTCTGTTCCACCTAAGCCACTGAAACTGCTCCACACATTCTGACTTCTTGTTTCATATTAAGGATGGCAAAGGGTATGTCAAGATATATAAAAGGGGATGCTGAATATGAGGGAGAATGATAGAAGGGAGTAAAGAATATTCACAGATGTGGAAAGGGCTCCTGAAATGCTGTTTTGACAACTTTCTACTCAATCAACATTCCTTTAGTCTTTAGGAAGCTATACATCCAAGGCCCAAATCCCAGAACACCGCAACTTGTCCTGGGGAACTACTTGACATCAGATGGTGAATCAGGCAAAGGTGATGAGGTTTGTGAGCCAACTTGACTACAGGGAGAGCCTCGATCTACCAGGCCATTCTATTTGTGGGGAGACAAGAAAATTAAAAAAAAACAACTCATGGTATTAATTTAATTCCTATCACAACCTGAGGTGAATGCTTTGAATTGCTTACACAAAAAATCAAGCGTGCTTTACACATAGCAACTTTAAATCAACTTTGCATAGGACCACTCCATTAATATGTATGTATGCTAACTTAATACATCAAGACAATAAAGAGAAAGCTGTTTTATATGTTTACAACTCTAAAGTATGTTTTTTATCTTATTCTTTAGATTCTTTTCAAATACATACAGATTAGTTCTATACTTAATGTGATATCAACACAATACTGGGATGTATTCTTAATATATAAAGGAAAAAATGTTGGGAGCCTGAGGCTCAGCCATTTCTCAAAACTGCTGACAGACCTGAGTTGGTGACCTTTCCATTCTGTCCACAACCTTGACTCACAGCCGGGGTCAACAGCCTTGGCCCACAACCTTGGCTCACAGCCGGGACCAACAGCCTTGGCCCACAACCTTGGCTCACAGCCGGGACCAACAGCCTTGGCCCACAACCTTGGCTCACAACCTTGGCTCACAGCCGAGGGCCACAACCTTGGCCCACGGCCTTGTTCTCCTTTTCAGTAAATAGCCTTGTTCTCTGTTAATCAGTAGATTCCTCCCTTAGAGTACGTAGCTGATATGATTACTCTCAATCTTTACTCCTTTGTTCTCATTCTCTATTTAACCTCATGCTTGTGCTGCAATAAACGAGACTTGATCAGAATGCTGTCTTGTCTCCATTTCTCTTGTCTCTTGCCCCATCCACATCCCCACTCCCCAATCCAGGTACCCCGCATTGCTGACCCCGCAGGCCTGGGCAGAGTGGCACCCAACATGGGGCTTGGATACTGGGGACAACGTGAGGGAAGCGACAGAGAAGAAGGGGTGTGCACCCGCTAAATCTCAAGCAATTCGGAGATGTGCCACGGGAGCCTGCCACAACCGAACCGAAGGTAAGTCAAGCCGTCTGAATCATGGGGCAAGAATTAAGCCAGCATCAGATTTATGTTATACAGTTAAGGGAAGCTCTCAAGACAAGAGGAGTAAATCATTTCTTTGATTTTGGACATTTGTTCCTGGTTTCCCCAAGAGGGGGTCATAGATATAAAAAGATGGAGAAGAGTAGGAGATGCATTACAAGATTTTTATACAGTGTTTGGACCTGGAAAGGTTCCTGTTACTGCTTTTTCTTATTGGAATCTAATAAAAGAATTAATAGATAAGAGAGATGAACATGAACCAGTGGTGGCAGCAATTGCCCAAGCTGAAGAGATTTTTAGAAATAGTTCCAAGTCAGAGTTGAGGGAAATTCCCAATGATGAGCCTGACTTAATTTCTCTTGAAGATGGGGATTCTCCTAAAAATTTAAGGAAGGAGTCTTCAGAGTCAGTTAAAGGAAAGGAAAATCAAGAAGATGCCCAAAAGTCTAAAAAAGAATATATTCGTATCTATCCTCTTTTACCAGAAGATGCCTGTCTAGCCTCAGATACAGGTGGTGCAGAGTCTGAGAGAGATGGGTTGATTTGCAAAACTGAGACTAGATCAATAAATGGCCATGAGATGCAAGAATGTGACCACCTTCCTTCTTTCGGTGTACCACCTGCTCCAACTATAATGGCGGCAATAGATCCTAGATCAGAGTTAAAGGAACAGATAGCACAATTGCAGGAACAAATTAAACTAGAGAAAATGCATCAATCATTAATACTTGAATTGCAGTTGTAGACAGGAATAAAGCTCGCCAGATACCTAGGGGGCCCAGCTTCCACTCATATAAAGAGAATTTTAATGAACCTGATAAACCTCCCTCCTACATGGAGGCTTTTCCTGTGACAGAAATGGTAGATGACCAAAGGCAAGCATGGTGACATCATGCGGGTTTCGAATTTCCATTTATTAAAAAATTAAAAATTGCTGTGTCTCAATATGGAGCCACAGCCCCATATACCTTAGCAATCTTGGAAGGTGTGGCTGAAAAATGGTTAACTCCCATTGATTGGAATACATTAGTAAGAGCGGTCCTTAGTGGGGGTGATTATTTGCTATGGAAATCAGAGTATTTTGAAAATTGTAAGGAGACAGCTAGAAGAAACCAACAAGCTAGAAATGGATGGGATTTTGCTATGTTAACAGGCGAAGGTCAGTATGGGACTAATGAACGACAAATGCAATATAGCCCAGGACTTTACAAACAAATTCAGGCTGCTGCCACTAATGCATGGAGGAAACTTCCAGTTAAAGGAGACCTGGGAGCTTCTCTCACTTTAGTCAAACAGAGGTATCATGAACCATTTGCAGACTGTCCATCGATTAATGACCACAGCAGGAAAAATATTTGGAAATGTTGATGCAGGACTAGAGTATGTGAAACAGTTGGCTTATGAAAATGCTAATCCTGCCTGCAGGCAGCCATTAGACCTTATAGAAAAAAGACTGATTTAACTGGCTATACACACCTGTGTTCAGACATAGATCCGTCTTATCAGCAGGGACTTGCCATGGCAGTGGCTTTTAATGGACAAACTGTAAAAGATTTTCTGGCTGAAAAAAATAAAACTAAAGGCAAAGAGTGTTTTAAATGTGGTAAGAGTGGGCATTTCGCCCAAAAATGCAAAATGGGTAATGATCAACAAAAGACTAATGATGAGAGAGCTACAAGATTATGTCCCAGATGTAGAAGGGGAAGACATTGGCTTAAGAAATGTAAGTCCAAAACTGATATTGAAGGGAGACCTCTACCTCCACGTCAGGGAAACGGGTGGAGGGGACAGCCCCAGGCCCCAAAACAAGCTTTTGGAGCAGTCAGTTTCGTTCCCGCCAGCAGCAACAATCCTTTTCGGACCTCAACCGAGCAACCCCAGGAAGCGCAGGACTGGATCTCAGTTCCTCCTCACACAGTATTGACTCCAGATATGGAAATTCAGACCATAGGGACTGTAATTTATGGACCACTCCCCACCAATACTTGTGGGCTGATATTAGGGCACAGTAGCACCGCTCTTAAAGGCCTATCTGTTGTGCCTGGGATAATTGATGCAGATTGTACTGGGGAGATAAAAATTTTAGCCCATGCTGCTGGCAATATAGTCACCATTCCACAAGGGAAATGTATTCCTCAGATAATTCTAATACCCCTGGTTAATTCCAATCATCTTGTTCAGAAAATAAGCAGAGGAAATAAAAACTTCGGTTCATCCAATGCTTACTGGGTACAAGCCATTACTCACAAAAAACCTACGTTAACTTTATGGCTTGATGAAAAAAAATTCCATGGTCTTATCAATACTGGAGCTCATGTTACAATTATTTCTGCTGAGGCCTGGCCCATAGCCTGGCCTATGGTTGAGACTCTAATTTAAAAGGTATAGGACAGAGCCAAAATCCAAGACAGAGCTCAAAATTTCTCACTTGAAAAGATTCCATAAATAATTCTGGCTTGATTAAGCCTTTTGTGGTCCCTTATTTACCAGTAAACCTATGAAAAGGAGATCTGCTTTCATAAATGAAAATTGTTATGTGTAGTCCAAATGATATTGTTACTGCACAGATGCTTACTCAGGGATACAGCCCTGGTAAAGGATTAGGAAAACAAGAAAATGGACGGTTGTCACCTTTAGCATGCACAGGCCAAAATGATAAGCGTGGCTTGGAAAATTTATGATGGCGGCCATTGACAGTCTTGCACCCTCAAACTATGTGGATCCTATAACCTGGCAATTGAATAATCCAGTTTGGGTAGATCAATGGCCGCTTACAGCAGAGAAGTTGGCAGCAGCCACTCATTTGGTGCAAAAACAACTTGAGGCAGGGCACATTAAAGAGACTTGTTCTCCGTGAAATACACCTATATTTGTTATTAAAAAGAAGTCAGAAAAATGGAGATTATTACAAGACTTAAGAGCAGTCAATGCTACTATGGTCCTCATGGGAACTTTACAGTCAGGTTTGCCTTCTCTAGTTGCCATACCACAAGAATACTTTAAGATAATAGTAGATCTTAAGGACTGTTTTTTCACTGTTCCCTTATATCCTGAGGATCGCAAACGCTTTGCTTTCAGTCTTCCTTCTATTAATTTTAAAGAGCCTATAAAGAGATACCAGTAAAAGGTTTTGCCTCAAGAAATGGCCAATAGTCCTACCCTTTGT
Organism: Nannospalax galili; assembly: GCF_000622305.1. Taxonomy (NCBI): domain Eukaryota; kingdom Metazoa; phylum Chordata; class Mammalia; order Rodentia; family Spalacidae; genus Nannospalax; species Nannospalax galili. The sequence goes on along the minus strand of NW_008357033.1, from coordinate 453,661 downwards.
CAAAAGTTTGTAGCCACAGCTCTTCAAAATACTAGAAATACTTGGCCATCCATGTATATAATCCATTATATGGATAATATTCTGATAGAAGGTGCATCAGGGAAAGCGGTGTTACAATGTTTTGCTCAGTTAAAATTGGATTTATTTGATGCAGGTTTACAAATAGCCCCTAAAAAAGTACAAACACGAGATCCCTACTCTTATTTCAAATTAATGGGCAAAAAATAACTAATCAAAAGCCTATCCTTAGACTTAATAAACTACAAACCTTAAGATTTCCAAAGGCTATTAGGTAATATTAATTGGCTATGTCCTTATTTAAAGTTGACCCTCTTTGACATCCTTAAAGAAAATGCAAATCCAACCTCACTCAGAACACTTACTGAGGAGGCCAAAGTCACCATACGTAGAGTTAAAAAAGCAATTGCTAATCATTTGTTACCAATATAAATTATTACAAGCCTTTATGGCTCATGATTTTTAATACTCAACTATTGCCTATGGGTCTTCTTTGGCATCCTAATCATCCTATTATGTGGGTACATTTACCTGCCTCCCCAAAAAGAGTATTGCTTCCATATTATAATGCAGTAGCTGACTTAATGATTATTGGTTGGGACCACAGTCGTAAATATTTTGGTGTAAAACCTCTTCATATCATACAACCTTATACCAAGGCTCATATTAACTGGTTACTTCAAAACTCAAAAACTTGGCTAATAGCTTGTGCTAATTTTTGGGGTGTTTTAGATAACCATTACCCACCTGACAAGCTCATTCAATTTTACAATCTGCATACCTTCATTTTTCCATGTATTACTAGCCAGCAGCCTTTACCTACTGCCTTGTTGGTTTTTACAGATGGTTCCTCTAATGGGATGGCAGCCTACACTTAAAACAATCAGGTTGTACAGTTTCAAACTAACAAAACCTCTACACAACTAGTAAAACTGTCTGCCATTATATCAGTTTTCTCTATGTTCCCTAATACACCCCTTAATATATATACTGATAGTGCATATATAGCTCGTGCTGTACCTCTTTTAAAAACTGTTCCTATAATTGGGCACATTTCTAAAGCTGCAGATCTTTTTTGTCAGTGCCAGCACCTCATCTGCCAGAGGGCAGCCCCATTCGTTTTAGGACACATTCGAGCACACTCTAATCTTCCAGGGCCTTTAACAGCCGGCAATCAGGTCGCCGATGCAGCCACTAGACTTGTTGCTATTGCTGCTCCTTCTAATATTGCTCAAGCCGAACAGGCTCATGAGTTACATCATCTTAATGCAGCTTCCTTACGATTGATGTTTAAACTCACCAGAAAACAAGCTAGACAAATAGTTAAAAAATATAAGACTTGTGTCACTTTCCTTCCTGTTCCCCATCTAGGAGTCAATCCTAGAGAACTTGTCTCTAACATGCTTTGGCAAATGGATGTACCTCATTATAAAGATTTTAGTAAATTTAAATATATTCATGTTTGCATTAATGCTTTCAGTGGACTTCTCTGCGCTTCATTACAAACAAAAAAAGCTACTAAACATGTTATTGCTCATTTGCTCTATTGTTTTTCTATAATGGGTACCCCAAAACATATTAAAACAAATAATGGCCTTAAATATGTATCTCAGGCCTTTCAAAATTTCTGCTGTACCTTACAGATAAAACATACAACAAAAATTCCTTATAACCCACAGGGCCAAGACATAGTTAAAAGAGCTCATTTACTTATAAAAAATACACTAAAGTAAAAAAATGGGGAATGGTATCCCATCAGGGGATCCCCCAGGAATTTATTAAATCATGTACTTTTTATTTTAAATGTTTTACTTTTAGATGCTCATGGTAAGTCAGCTGCAGATCGCTTTTGGCACCCAGAATCAAAAAGACATTATGCCATGGTCAAATGGAAGGACCCCCTGGATATTTCATGGCATGGCCCAGATCCAGTATTATGGGGCAGAGGATCTGTCTGCATTTATTCACAGCAACATGATGCAGCCCACTGGTTACCTGAATGTTTAGTAAAACAAATAAATACTAATCAGGGTTCCAGGAAAAATGAGATTCCCTGAGGAAAATTTCTCTGTTCTTTTCTAGCTGAAACAGACCAAGCCCCCTGAGATGGAAAATCCTGGTTGGAAAGTCTTTGCCACTGTGCTCATCGTTGCTGCATTTGCCATCATCATCTTCATTATTACTTTGGTTATTTTGGATCTTCTGGAAAAGCTCCAAAAAAGCTAAGATGTGGACCCTTTGCTTAATTACCCTAGGGACTCATTCATATGAGTGACATGACCAATCCTCATATGCCTGTGCGGGTTACTTGGATAATCACCAATCTAAAAACTGAAAACCCCAAGTTAAAGCTGTCCGCTATTCATCCCAATACTTGGTGGCCTCCACTAGATGTGGACTTTTGTACCCTGGCAGATGGGGCGTGGGATTATAGTGTGGCAGCTGTCAGTAGGGATATAGAGATGTCTTCAGCGGGATTCAATTGTAAATTTAAGTTGGGAGTCCGATTTCTCAGACAAAAGAAATTTTATGTCTGTCCAGGTCCCCAATATAAGCTTAGCTGTGGGAGACCTGATCAGTATTACTGTCCACGTTGGGGATGTGAGGCCACTGGCCATGCTCCTTGGTTAAGTTCTGCTCATGGAGATTATATCACCATTATGTGTAACACCACAAACCCCCCATGTGAGCTGGCTTGGGGACCTGAGCCCCGCTTCTGCAATCCCCTGCTCATTAGATTCACTGATAAAGGAAAACAGTTTACTGGTTGGGATGGTGTCAATATCTGGGGCTTACGATTATACCTCCAGAGAGCTTCAGGTGACCCTGAAATCTTATTCACCATCACGAGGCGACAAGTGCCCCTTGCTACAGCAATAGGATCTAATCCTATCCTTGTCCCAAGACTTATTACGGACACAAAAACAAACAAACCCTTGATTTCACCTCCTCCTATTTTCAGCCCACATCCTGCCACCGAAGGAAGATCCACTAAACAGTCTCTTACACCCTTTTCTCCAATCTGCCATTACCAGCAGTCCTTAGATTTTATTGAAATCATAAATCACGCCTATAGCCTTCTCAATGCAACTAACCCCAAACTAGCTAAATCATGCTGGCTTTGCTATACTATGGCTCCTCCTTACTTGGAGGGGATTGCTACTTTTGGTCCTTACAATATATCTCATAATTCTTCTTACTGTAAATGGGGTTCTATACCAAAAAATACCTTGGAACATATTTCCGGGTGAGGACTGTGCATTGGTACAGTCCCACAGCAGTATTCCTCCATTTGTAATCAGACTGAGACCTTTTTTGCACCCACTGGTACCTTTGTTCTCCCACCTCCCAACACTTGGTGGGCTTGCTCTTCAGGACTAACGCCTTGTGTCTCCGGGAGTGTCCTTATTACAGGAGGCTTCTGTGTTCTTACTCTTCTTTTTCCTCGTCTAGTATACCATTCAGACCAGGAGGTTCTGCTGTCATACTTGCCCTCACTCTCTCCCTTGCTACGTTATAAAAGAACTCCTGTAGTTGTAGCCCTAACCCTTGCAACTTTAATCAGCAGTGGTGTGGCTGTGGGGATAGGTACAGGAGCTACTATATTGATACAGGGGCAAGATCAATATAATGCTTTATGCACCAGCTTAGACCTTGACCTTCAAATAAAAAAATCTATAACTAAGCTTCAAGATTCTGTTACCTCATTGGCAAAGATAGCTTTACAAAACCGCAGAGGGTTGGACCCCTTGTTCCTGCAGCAAGGGGGCTTGTGTGTAGCTTTAAAGGAAGAATGGTGTTTTTATAGAGATCATGCAGGTATCATTAAGGACAACATGGCAAAAACCAGAAAAGGATTGGAGATCAAAAGAAGACAACAGCTGGAGTCTCAAGGATGGTTTGAGTCCTTATTCAACAAATCCCCATGGTTGACCACCCTCATATCCACTCTCTTAGGACCCCTGATTATCCTATTCTTATTAATCTCCCTCAGACCCTGTGTGGTCAGATGGCTCATGGCATTTGTCAGAGAGCAGATAGAGGCTCTCCAGGCAAATCCGATACAGGTCCATTACCATCGCCTTGATCTTATGGATCATGAGTTGATAGGGACACGTTGCTATGATGGCGCTACTAGCCATCCCCCTTGAGAGATGAACTGGACATTCAATAATGGGTACGTGAGAATCCCTCCTTGATGGCAAACTAAGACAGAAGGGTAGTCTAATGCTACTACCTTATCCAATGATGGGTAAGCCCTTGGGAAAGGATACTCCAACGTAAGACAGGCACATTTCCCTAGGGGTCTAGCAACCTTCGATCCCTAAAACTCTATAAAGTAAAAAAGGGGGACCTGTTGGGAACCTGAGGCTCAGTAATTTCTCAAAACTGCTGATAAACCTGAGTTGGTGACCTTTCCATTCTGTCCACAACCTTGGCTCACAGCCAGGGCCAACAGCCTTGGCCCACAAACTTGGCTCACAGCCGGGGCCCACAACCTTGGTGCGTGACCTTGTTCTCCTTTCCAGTAAATAGCCTTGTTCTCTGTTAATCAGTAGATTCCTCCCTTAGAGTATGTCAGGGCCCCTGTGTTCTGGCTGATATGATTATTCTCAGTCTGTAATCCTTTGTTCTCACTCTTTACTTAACCTCATGCTTGCGCTGCAATAAACGAGACTTGATCAGAACGCTGTCTTGTCTCCATTTCTCTTATCTCTTGCCCCATCTACATTCCCACTCCCCAATCCAGGTACCCCACATTGCTGACCCCGTGGGCTGGGGCAAAAGAATGGTAGAGCTAGACAGATGGCCAGAAGTTAAGAGCATATACTGCTTTGCAGAGAACCCAAGCTTGGTGTCAGCACCCATACTGAGTGGCTTGCAACCTCCTGTAACTCCAGTTCCAAAGGGACCTGATGTCTCCGTTCTGCCTAGGAACCCACAAAAATGTGTATGTAACCACAGGCATGTATACCAACACATATACACATGATTAAAAACAAAACAAATCTTTTTTAAAGGGGGCTTTTTAACAGTTATTTCATGTCTGAAGTGATCTAATCTTGCAAAAATTACAATTTTAATGCACAGAAGGCATAATGACACATGCTGAAAATAAAAGACATCTTTTTAAAAAT
>NW_008357033.1:447906-448317 GCF_000622305.1 Nannospalax galili | reverse complement strand
CCCCTATAAGATATAAAATAAAATGAGGTTTTAAACTTTAAAAAAGATCTCCATTTCATTATTAAAATACAGTTTCATAAAGAAAAATTCATTTTTAATGCAACTAACATTAAGAGGTTTGCACATGCACTTTTAATCTCTTTATATCTCATTATTACTAGGCACAGTTGGTTACTTTCTGAGCTACTTGGCATTTCAGCATGGATATAAAGTCTTCAGGTAGATTTCAATGGTAATGTTTTTCACACCCACCAATTATTAAGGAGCCAATTTTTATGCTTTGAAGAATTATTTTTTTTAATTTTTAAAAATTATTTATTTTTACACCCACTTCCCAGATAGCACCCTCCCATAGCCTCCCTCCCCCCACTAGAGCCCTTATACTCTGATATCCCTGCTACTGTCTGCTGT
>NW_008357033.1:446237-447866 GCF_000622305.1 Nannospalax galili | reverse complement strand
ATTATTGAACTTGGTATAAGCCCTGTAAGGCATAAAATTGGATGAGTTTTTAACCTTAAAAAAAAATCTCCATTTCATTTTAGAATATTTTGTTCCTTGCAGAAAGACTCATTATTTTTGCTACCAACACTGAGATGTTGGCACATGCATCTCTAATCTGCATGTATCTGATTATTACTAGTCATAATCGGTTGTACTTGGATCCTTGGTGGCTGTGTATGTCTATAAAGTCACTGGGTAGATTTCAATGGTAATGTTTATCACCTCTACTAATTAGGATGATGTAAATTTCCAAGCTACCTCCTCAAATGTAATACATTTTTTAATTTGTTGATTTGTGTGTATGTGTGTGTGTACATATCACACAGAATATCCCAAACCGTCTTTTCAACTATACACCCACTTCCCAGATGGACCCTCCCATAGTCTCCCTCCCCCCTCTAGACACTTATACTCTGATATCCCTACTACTGTCTGCTGTGTTGTCAGCACTCCCAGCCATTCCACACTACTTGCCCTTCTGGTGAATTTGGTCAGCCTATCTAGAGGTTTTTCTTTTAGGAGGGTCAGCTGTTCCTCATCAAGCATCAATCAGTTGTCAAAATTCCTTTAGATAAGATTGGGGTCTGCAGTTCATTTTCCCAGTTCTATGCTGGGTTACTCTCTGGAAGTCCCTTTGGCCACCCAGGATAACAGCTCAAAAGAAGGTATCTCCTATCTGGCATTGTTGTTTGTTACATAGCCTTTAGCTATGTATATGGACTCTTAAGAAATTATATTGGCCCCCTTAATCTTTGGTTATACTTTCCTTTTGGGTGGTTAAGGCCATACAGTTGGCCCAGATAAACCAATTTAGTTGTACTTTAAGGTCATTTGAGGATCTATTCCTCAGGGATCACTTGGGCTTGGGAGGAGCTCCTGGCTCCTTTCTTTTAGCAGTTCAACCTACATGAAGATAAGTCAAAGATCCTGCTCGACCATGGATGGCTTCGCATGGAAGAATGGAGGAAATGATTCCACTGTGTTGACCCTCCTCTTTGTAAACTGAATACTGGTTCAAGACAATCTGGTGTGGTCTCCTCGGCCTCCTTGATCAAGAGGACAGGTGACCCACCACAATTACAGGACATTTTGAGAGATGCTCATAGCTCCCTGGAACTCATCGACCTAAGACAGCAAGGAGCTAAAACTGTCCTTTATGTCCCTCTGACCAAATTATTAGAGGTTCAACATCACTAATAATTAGGGAAATGCAAATTAAAACCACTTTAGGATTTCATCTTACCCCAGTCAGACTGGCTAAGATTAAGAGAACAAATGATACCAAATGTTGGAGAGGATGTTGGGAAAGGGGAAAGCTCATCCACTGTTGGCGGGGCTGCAAACTTGTTCAACCCCTATGGAAAGCAGTGTGGAGAACTCTTAAAAAACTACAAATGAACCTACCATTTGACCCAGTTATACCACTCCTTTGCATATACCCAAAGAACTCATCCTATTGCAGAGAAACTTGTACATCCATGTTTGTTGCTGTTCTTTTCACAGTAGCTAAGAAATGGAAGAAACCTAAATGTTCCTCAGCTGATGAATGGATAATAAAAATGTGGTGTATTTACACAGTGGGGTTCT
>NW_008357033.1:436006-446205 GCF_000622305.1 Nannospalax galili | reverse complement strand
ATTTTTATCCATATCTCCCTTATTAAGGCCTGTTTCCTACTGTTCTTCTCACTCAGGTTCTTTCTTTTCTTTTACTTCCCTGTTTCATTTCCATGATCCTGTTCCTATAGTTATGTCTGGATACATACTCACTTATCAGGGTTTGGTTCTAAGATCCACATATGAGGGAGAACATATTTCGATTTGTTTTCTGAGTCTGTATTACTTCACTTAGTATAACAGTTTCTAGTTCCATCTGTTTACCTGCAAATTTCATGGTTTCATCTTTCTTTACTGCTGAGTAGGAGTTTTCAGTATAAATGAACCACATTTTCATTATCCACTCGTCAGTCGAGGGACACTTACTTAGTTTGCTTCTGTCTCTTAGCTATTGTGAAAGGAGCAGCAACAAACATGGATGTACAAGTCTCTCTGAAATAGGATGAGTTCGTGTTAAAGAGAAGTGGGGATAGTGGACAGCCTTGTCTGGTTCCTGATTTCAATGGGAATGCTTCCAGTTTTTCTCCATTTAGAATGATGTTGGCTGTGGGTTTGTTATATATGGCTTTAATTATGTTGAGGTATGTTCCCTCCAGTCCAGTTCTCTCTAGGACTTTGAACATAATGCATGTTGAATTTTATCAAAGGCCTTCTCTGCATATATTGAGATGACCGTATGGTTCTTGTCTTTGATTCCATTTATATGATTTATGACATTTATTGACTTACGTATATTGAACCATCCCTGCATCTCTTGGATAAAGCTGACTTGAGCATGGTGGATCATCTTTTGGATGTGTGTCTGTATATAGTTTGCAAATATCTTGTTGAGAATTTTTGCGTCTGTGTTCATTAAGGATATGAGTCTATAGTTTTCTTTTTGATTGTATCTTTACCTGGTTTTGATATTAAAGTGATGCTGGATTCATAGAAGCAATTTGGAAGTTCTCCCTCCATTTCTATCTTTTTGAATAAATTAAGTGGTATTGGATGTAAGTCTTCTTTAAATGTCTGAGAGTTCTACTTTAAATCCATCTGGTCCTGGGCTTTTTCTGTCGAGAGGTTTTGAATTACTATTTAAATTTCTTTTTGTGTTATGGGTCTGTTTAAGCTGTTAATCTCTTCTTGGTTTAGTTTTGGTGGTGCCAATGCCGTTAGATATCCATCCATTTCTTTTAGGTTTTCAAATTTAGTAGCATATAGGTTTTTAAAGTATTCCCTTATAATGTTCTGTATCTTTCTGGTGCCTGTTGTGGTGTTTCCCCTTTCATTTCTGATTTTGTTGATTTGGATTTGCTCTTTATTTCTTTTGGTAAACTGGGCTAGTGGTCAGTCAATTTTTTTTATCTTTTCAAAGAACCAGCTCTGGAAATTGTTGATTCTTTGTATTGTTTTCTTTGTTCCAATTTCATTAATTTGTATCCTGATTTTTGGTATTTCTTCTTGTCTGCTGGGTTTGGGTTTCATTTGCAATTGCTTTTCAAGTGTGTTGAGATGCAATGTTAAGTCATTTATTTGTGTTCTTTCTGATTTTTTGATGTAGGCACTTACAGCTATAAACTTCACTCTAAGGACCACTTTCAGCATGTCCCAGTGGTTTTGTTGTGTTGTATTTTCCTTTTCATTTAGTTCCAGGAACACTTTTATTTCTTTAATTTCTCTTTCATCATTCAGGAGTGTGTTGTTTAATCTCCATGTGTTCATCTGGTGATTAGGACTTCTTCCAGTGTTGATTATAAGGTTTATTGCATTGTGGTCTGATAGAATGCATAGAATTATTTCAATCTTTTTGTATTTGTTGAGGTTTTCTTTGTGCCCCAGAATATGGTTGATTTTGGAGATGGTTTCATGGGGTTCTGAGTAGTAAGTATGTCCTTTGGTGCTTGGGTGGAATACTCGGTAGATGTCTGTTAAGTCCACTTGATATATGGTATTATTTAATTCAGATGTCTGTTAACTCTCTGCCCTGTTGACCTATCTAATGGAGACAGTGGGATATTGAAATCCCCTAATATTAATGAGTTGGGATTAATTTGGGTCTTAAAGTCTTGTAGAATTGTTTTTATAAAGTTGGGTGCACCAGAGTTTGGTGAATATATGTTCATTATCGTAATATCTTCTTGATTCATTGTTCCTTTTATCCTAATGAAGTGGCCCTGTTTATCTCTTCTGATTGATTTTAGTTTAAAGTCTATTTTGTCAGGTATTAGAATTGCTATGCCTGCTTTTTTCTTAGTACCATTTTCTTGGTATGTTTTTTTCCATCCTTTCACTTTGAGATAGTGTCTGTCCTTGAAAGTGAGATGAGTTTCTTGCAGACAACAATGTTTCTTAATCCATTCATATAGTCTGTGTCTTTTGACTGGGGAGTTCAGTCCATTAATGTTTAAAGTTCTTAATGAAAGATTAGTATTGAATCCATTTTTATTCGTTTACATTTGTGATATAACTGTACTTTTCCACAGTTATACCTTAATTGAATTTCTTTCTGCAAACCCTTGGGTATAGTCATTCCTTTCTTCAGCTCTTTTTATTGCTTCCAGAACTCTCTGAAGGGCTGGTTTTGTGTCATGAATTCCTTCAGCCTATTTATGTCATGGAAGATTTTTCTTTCCCATTCAACTATAATAGGCATTTTGGCTGGGTATAGTAGTCTGGGTTGGCATATGTGGTCATTTAAAACTAGGAATGCTTTGGTCCAGGCTCTTCTGGCTTTCATAGTTTGCACTGAAAAGTCAGCTGTGATCCTAATGGGTTTTCCTTTATATGTCACTTGTTTCTCTTTTGCAGCTTTCAGTATTGTCTCTCTTTTTGTATGTTTAGTGTTTTTACTATGATATGCCATGGAGAGTTTCTTTTCTGGTGATGTCTGTTTGGTGTTCTACATGCTTCTTGTATTTGCATGGGCATGTCTTTCCTTACTTTGGGAAATTTTCTTCCATGATTCTGTTGGAGATCTGGTCCATGCCATTATCTTGGGATTCTTCTCCTTCCTGTATGCCTATAATTCATGTTTGGTCTTTTTATGGTGCCACAGAATTCCTGCATATTCCATTCTTGTGATTTCTTAAATTTTTCATAATCTTTGCTTAAGTGGTCTAGTTTGTCTACTTTATCTTCCAGTCTTGATAGTCTATTTTTCATTTCATTCATCCTATTGGTGAGGCTTTTGCCTGTCGTTTCTAATTGGCTTACTGAGTGTTTCACTTCCTTCTTCATTTCATCCTGAGTATTCTTCAATATTTCTAAGTCTTTTCTGAATTCATTCAGAAGTTTATCCCTATCTTCCTTCAGTTCTTTGATTTCTTTGTTTGTGTGTTCTTTAAACTCAGTGAGTTCTTTTACCATGTTTATAATTGTTCTTTTGAGTTCCATGTCTTGCATTATCTCTAGGGGGTTCTCATTGTACTCCTCTAGAGGACTATTAGTGTTTGGTGAGGATATGTTATTTTGGTTTTTCATGTTATTTTTTCTCTGTGAATTTGACATGTGAATTTCTTTTGTAGTTTCTGAATCTTGTGTGCTCTAGCCTTTAAGTTTCAGTCTGCTTCTTTTTGTGAACGTTATGTCTTTGTGGTTTACTTTTTGGGCATGAAAATCTGGTTCATCTAAGCTCTTGGTTCTTTCTTTTGAATTTATATTTCAGTGGACAGATTGCTTTTGTCTTCAAGAGTTCTCACAGTGGCCCAAGTCAGATGAGGATCAGATGCTCTCAGGGTTTCCCCTGAGGTCTAGATCCCTCTAGGAAGAATTTTGGCCTCAGGATTTTGGGGGTCGGACTGGCCTGGGAGCCAGGCCCAGGAAAGATGCTGGTCTAGGGCAGCTGATCGCAGTGCCACCCAGAGATGCAAAGGAAGATGGGTGCGGGAAGTGGCCCTAAGTGTTCCTGGGGACTACACTGAGGAGCTAGGTTGGTCTGGATGCAAAGGATCAGGAAGAGGAAAGGTCAGCCCTGGCATCCAGGAAATAGTCTGGCGGGTAGTGCAAGCTCAGGGAAGTAGAGGGATGTGATGGCAAGGCCAGGCCCAGAGCTCCCCTGAGGACCAGAGAAGGCACTGAGTTGGTCTTGATGCAATGGATCAGGAAGCAATGGTGGTTCTGCAGGTGTCTGGGGTTCCAAGACAAGGAATGGGACAGGACCCAGGCTAGGAGGAGAGACCAGCTGGGGAGATGTGACGGTGAATGAGGCTGAGGGAGTCAAGATCCAGAGAGTGTGGTCAACTTACCCCTGAGAGAGAGGTCTGTGGGTCAGAGAGAGCATAAAAAATATCTTAATGAGTCATAAACTAGAGTCTAAAGTAAACTTTTCAAAATTAAACTATAAAAGTTTAAAACTCAGATTTGGAGTAAGGCAAATAAAGTCATAAGGTAGAGTAACTGGCAGTTTAACATTGCTAGATTAGTTTTCTGTCCCTAAAAGAATGTCAATCATATAGAAGAAGTAAAGCCACCAAGACCCTTAGGAGGCAAATACATATTAAAAATGGTCAGCAAAATGCCTTACTTAGAATAAAAACCTGATAAATGGTCACAGTCACTAATAGGATCCTTTGAGTTGCTCTTTTTTGTTGATTCTATTTAACTTTTTTATAACACCTGAACAAAAGTTGGAAGTATTTAAAAAAAAAAAATCAATCCCTAGAACACTTGGGATAACATTATTCCCACAGCTTGGATATATGTACTTTAAAACTGCTCTGCCAGCAAAGCAGGATATTTGAAAGTAAATTCTTTGCAGGCATGGCATTAGGGTCTAGTTATAAGTTCTCAATATGGTACCAAAGCTTGGAAAGTAAGAGGAAGAAAATCAAGTTCTGCACATGCTAGATAGTAGAATTCAGCATGAAATTTCTCAACCATTCCAAAGCTGGCATTTATTTGTAAATAGTTAAATGGTAGTCTACAAGAAGAATATAATCCTCATAAAAGATTGTGTTTCTGAAATCATCCAGCTATTAAAAAATCCTCACAAAGCTGTGAATGTAACATGTTGTTTATGTTCCAATTATGCTAAGGGATAAAAATAAAATCCTATATTTAATAAATACTCCCTGGACTAAACAGAACTTTGTTGTCATTTGCTGATGCATAATGAATGAATGATAAATGAAGCTTCCTAACTCAAGTCCACAGCAATAATCTCTGTTATTGCAGCCTTAGGACGTAGGCTCATCTAGACAAATGCATTTCCCATCCATATACAGATGTTGAAGGAACTACCCGGCTGTGAATCGAGAATGAATGAAATAAGATTGCATTAATTCAGATGGTCATGGAAATTCATTTTTCATTTCTTCATTTAGTAACACTGGAAGATCCTACCTGCTCATGTTTTTTAAAAGATTGGCGTGGATATTTAAAAGATAGTATTGGAAAACTCTGCTTTGCTTTGTTCTATTTGAGTGCACTTAGCCAAGCTACTGAATGCCTGAATCTCATTTTTCTAATAGATAAAATTAGAGTGATAAAACTCACATTGTAAAATTGTTGAGCCTATCAAGATAATTTATACATGCCACATGCATCACATAGTTCTGGTACTTTTAACACATCAACTAACAAATGATCACCGTAATTCTTAGAATTCCTTTTTAAAGAAAAAGATTCTTCCTCAGGCTTATCTCTTTTTAAATATGGTATGTAAGAAACACTTTGGGCTACGAGACTGTTTTTTTCCTCTCTATTACTTCATAACACATTACACACACACACACAAGAATATAGTATATGTACATTATATATAATAGATAGCATATTAGATATATACATATATTTAAAGAATTATAAAGTTGACTATGTCCCTAAAATCAGAGCAAAACAATGGAGAAATGCAAAAATAAAGTATATAAATTGATATTAAAAATTGTAAAGTACAAAAGGATGTACGTATGTTTGTGGTTGTTGATCTTCCCTGTCAACTTGATTGAATTTGGAATTACCTGGGAGACAGACACAACTCGGGACATGTTTGTAAGGGTGTTTCCAAAGAGGTTCAACTAAGGAGGAAAGACCAACCCTGAGTGTGGGTGACACCATTCCATGAGCTGGGGTCCCAGATTGAAAGGAAAGGGAGAAAAGGCTAGGTAAGTCAAGCACCAGCAGTCATCTCTCTCTCTGATTTCTGACTAACAATGTGAGCAATCACCTCATGTTCCTCCTCATACACTGTCCCTACGATGATGGACTGTGTCCACTCATATTGCAAGCCAAAGCTTTAAGCTGCTCTTGTCAGGTATTTTGACAAAGCAATGAGAAAAATACAGACAGTGCTCCTTTGACATAAACAGCACTGAGAAGTCACATTCAGAGACGATAGAAAGACGAAATGTAGAGGCTGAATCTACAATGTGTGGTGACTCTGCTTATTATTTTTAGCTCAGGAGTTCCTCCTAAAGATAGAAGGCAAGGTTCATATGGATTCAGAGGGCATCAAAGCTCCATCCTGATTAGAGTAGGAATGGATCTAACAATGTTTTCTCTGGGAAATTATTCCATATGAACAATGGGATGTTTGAACAAACCAACAAACTGTATGAATGCGTTCTATTCATAACATTACAAAAGGGTTATTAAGATGAGAAAACCCTTCTGTGGGAGGTTTAGATAATGCAGCTTGAATGTACCTGAGTAAGAGCAGGCCCTTGGTGGTATTATCACATGAATGTTCAACTAAACTTCAGGCAATACAGTATGACACATATTTAGCAACACAAGATTTATGATTATTGCAACTTAAGGAAACTTAATACCATACCATTGGGTGATCAGGACATTCTTACCACTAAGAAGGAGCTTTACAATACAAAAATATGAAAGCATCTTAGCCTCATGACTTTGGGCTATTGCTAGATGTTACTGATAATTACTCAATATTGGTCTACAGATCAATGTGACTTTAAGTGCAGATTTAACAGTCACTTGTTACTGGTTTCTGAAAGAAGCTCCAGTGAGAAGATAAATCAACCTACATCAGTAGGCACATGGCTGAGTCCAAGAGGCATTTTTCTTTGAGGAATTGCATAGTATAATCATTCCATACTCGGTTACAAGTTCCTTATTTGGTAGTAGACCAGCAACAAGGGATCAACACTGTGAATAGCAATGTACTAAATTGTTTAGGCCAAATCAAAGAAGAAAGTAGATTAAGGATCAACATTCCAAGTGGTAAATAAGATTTCAGGAGAGCTGCACTGCAAAGTGCACTGGCTACAACAAGTCTTATCTTTAACTAATTTAAGTCTTATATGAGTGATTCAAGAGCAATCTGTCACTAGGAGCTGAAACACAGAAACTAAACCCTGATCATTTACTGGCTACTAGCAACTATACCAGGCAATATACATACTTGTATCACTGGTGAGCCTGCACATGAATTGGGAATTCTGGGAAGGTCCTTTAGAAAATGTTTGCTAATGTGTTGTATTTTGGGAAACCCTTGATTTCTTTTCCACACTCTTCTTCCTATTTCTCCTTCCCATTTGAACATTCAAAATTCATAGATATCATCTGTTCATCTGAACACTTATACAGAAACGATGCTGTGTCAGTCTCATTAGACTCTGAATACTACTTAGGTGACGAATGTATAATTAGCCACCAGGACTCTCAATGAACTCAACATTTACCACTGAACATTTATGTATGAAAGATAGGTTACTTTGAAAACCTGTACCTTTTAAAGTGCAATTGACCTTCATATTCTTTTGATTATTGACCCTGTTTTTCAGAAGCCCTTAATTATAAATAACAGAAAAAAATTATCTTCCCCAAGGTCTCACTAGAAGCCCAGTTAAGTGACAGGGGCTGATGACTTTCATACAGTATTTCTTCCATGTAGAACTGTAACGTGAAAAGGTATCTAATTAATGCGTATTGCCAGGCTGAAAATTTATTCTCATAGGTTGTTACCCTATAAGTATTTATGACATGACTTTGGTCCTCCATGTAAAAGTAGACTGTATGTTCCTAAAGATTAAAGGCTTTAGGTGAATTTATTTTAAAACATCATTGAGTGACTATCACTGTGCCTATCTGAAATCACATGGTATTCTAATGCCATCAACCATCAACTGCCTTGAATTCTTCTGGCTTGTTCCTTTTAAAAACCTTTGCAGTTTCTCCTCTAGAAATGATTAAGTAAGTAAACAGACTGCTATTTTGTTCTGTTCTGTGGGCTGTCAGTATAATCTTTTGTACCCTTTGACAAGTTTGACAGGAGTCTCAATGTAGGTAGTACACATCAAAATTAATCCAATCTATATCTAAATTGTTGAAGTGACAAGTAAACATAGAAACTTGTTTGTGAATAAACATGATAATTAATGACAATCAATGGGACAGTTCATCAAGTAAATCTTAAGAATTTAGCCTTTACAAATAAACATTTGTCAAACTATATTGCTCAGTGAGCTAGCTTCCTTTAGGGAGTGACTAGCAACTCGCTTTAACAAAATCATTGTTGAAAGAAAGTAAACATAAAATAAGACTTCTCAGGAATTCAAGGAAACAATGGCTGCTTCAAAGGTGTAACTATACAGTTATTGACAGAACCATTAATACATGTCCATTCTTCATACATGACACTCATCAGCTCAGAGAAGAAAGAAATCTTTTTACTTGGTTCTGCTCTATCACACACACAAAAAAACAGCTTTATAGATGCCACAATACACATCTTTAAGAAAGACCCATGAGAGTTTAGAATTAGAACCACAAAATACTTCAAAGTAATGATTGTACAGAAACAAGCTGTATATAATAAAATAAATTGATTTAAATTGGATTTAATTAGAAAATAATCAAAAATGAAGTGAAATTGCCCATGAATTATTCATAATTTTTCATAATGAAAGAAAAAATTTTAAATCATCTATTGGGTCTCTAATTTCACAGGAAGAATAAATTCCAGCTATTTGATCAAAGTCTTTTTTTAAGATTTCTTTTTGTATGAATGATAATGTTTCTACTTGTCACTCTAGCAAACTATTTTTTGTATCTGTAATGTTAGTGCATGATTTTAAATCTGCATAATTTTATAAAGTAAAATGCATCTTGATTAAAATTAGCCATAAGTAGAGAACTCTCTGAGTCCAAATGTACTTTTCAGATGTCTTCAAGGCAAGCAGTGACTAATAATTATTCTCCTAATTACTCAAAGGTAAGGAAGTTTTCCTTTTGGTTCATTTTTTAATATCATCAAGAGATGCCACTTTGTAACGCAAAATTACACATTATTTATCATGTTTAGGTGATCATACAGTCACCATGCTCTCAAGACCAAAACATAGGACCTGGATTCTGGCCAGAAGACAGTGTCGTCCAGGGGTCAGAGAGTTGACATGTGAAGTATTCTAATAGGCTCACAATGACGCAGTGAGACTAACGACGTTATCCTAATTAGAAATAACACACACCAAAGATAAAAGTAGTCTGTTAAAAATAATGAAAAAGGCAATAAGGTAACCGATCTTTTATTGTATTTTTTATAAGCAATCATGAAGCTCAACATAAAATAACATTCTTTCTCACCAAGATCCTAAATACTTTGAAAATAACAATCAAAATCTCACTTTCTAGTATTAACTGTTGCAAGGAAGGTGGTCTAAATCTGAAGGAAAATAATCTCCCACTAGAATATTAGATATATGTGAACTGCATCCAGAAAGCTCAAAGGAGAAAAAGGGAAAGGGGAGGTAGGATACCAATGTCAAGTTTCTCCTATCAAAGTCATCTTTCAGACTAGTCTTTACATCCAAGGCAAATAGTTTTATATCCTAGGAAGGAAACAGGGGCCAGGGAGGCTGCTGCCATCTGTGTGCAGTTATCTAGCACACTTGGACAATCTCCACAGCAACCACAGCAGTGCATAATGGCCAACAGGGGACCTGCCTACCCCCTGAGCCAAGAGGTAGAGCAGAAGATGGAGAAACAGCACTGTGCAGACCTGAAGCAGATTTATTTTATTTTATGTTATTTTATTGTTATTTATTTATGCATTTCTTTTTTTTAATTAAAAGAAGCATTTCATTACAACAGCATTAACCTATTCAATAACATTTTTCTGAGCTAGGGTACATCTCTTTTAAAATTGGCTGTATATTTTTAGGTTTACAGATGAATTATTACACTTGTACAACCTTTTACTCATTATAAACTCTATAAGATATAAAATTACAAGTTTTTATTAGTCACTTTTCTTGTTGCTGCGATAAAATGCCTGA
>NW_008357033.1:432286-435698 GCF_000622305.1 Nannospalax galili | reverse complement strand
GTAGTATGTTGGGTTACTGTCTGGAAGAGCCTTTATCCATCCTGCCTAAGAACTCGACTGAAGGTATCGCCTGTCTGGCCCTGCTGTTTGTCAAGTAACTTTTAGTTATATATATGTGTGCTCTTATAAAATTATATTGGCCCCTTTAATCTTTGGTTATACTTCCCTTTTGGGTGTTTAAGGACATACCATTGGACCAGATAAACTGATTTGTTTTCACTCTTTCGGTCGTTTGAGGATCTGTTCCTCAGGGGTCCCATGGGCTTGGGCTGAAGCAGATTTTAATCAAGTGTATTACCACCCAGTGGTGGAAAGATCTGGGCCAGCTTCAGCCTGGGCACGAGAACTTCCAGAACTGACTCATGGATGGCACAGTGCCTTGAAAATTCATTAAAACACTGTACCCCAAGGGGTAGACCCTGGTAACCAAGAGCCAGTCCTTCAGCATGGCTTTCAAGCAGATAGAAGAGATCTCTCAGTTCCTGCAATTAGCTAAGCACTCCGGAATTAACACCACTGACATTTTCTTAACTGTGGATCTCTGAGAGGGAAAAAATAAATTGGCCTGTGTGCAGCAGACACTAATGAACTTGGGGTGGGGGGAGGGCGCGGACTAGTGGTAGTCATGGAGGATGGGATCGGCTCAGGATCCCAACTGGTTTCCTAAGAAACCCAAGGAGAATCCTCGGAGCTTCTCAGGCAGAAAGTGAGAATGTGATTGGGTTATAGATGGGCACCAACCACGGGGCATCTCAGGCCCGCAGAACTGGGCAGGCATGCCACGCCATATACTCTGATCCTACTCTGCCTTCGCCTCTGCCCTCCCACGAATGGTTAATACATACGTGCACACATATTTTAGCAGTAGCATTGCCTGAGCTCTCCTGGAGTGCCAAACTCCCCTCTGCCAATCTTGTCAATTGTGGAAGTGCCTAACGGCTGCCTATCCCTCTGTGCTTACTATTATCTTCTTTCCCCACACCCATCAAAACTCAACCAACTTCTCCCTGGACCGAAGCTTCTTTCCCCAGCCGGCCACCTGGGCATGCCTCCCCACATGTCTCTGTAGCTCAGAGACACATTTATATAGACAAACCTGTGGTGGTTGCCACTCCAGCCACAACTGAACTGTTGTCACCGCAGTCTTTCCTAGCAGAGATCCTTTTAACTTCCCATTTGCCATTCCTCTCACTGTGGTTAAGGGGTGGAAAAGAGGGGACAGAGGCAGGTGGGCTACCCACCATGCACTGGGGCTTGAGCAACACCAGTTTTTTGCTTTAAATAAAAAACCCCATCATTTTTTGGATAAAAGAAAGGATTCAGGGAGAATTACCTTAAGTGCCATGTTAAGCTTTTAGAGTTGTTCTCTGACACAGTCCTCACAATTCTTTGAGGAACCTCTGTGAAGGTATAACTCCATAGCACTCAGGTGGGTGGGTACACAATTTGCTCAAGTCACACTGACACTGAATACTGGATCGAAACTTCAAGTTTAGTATCTGAAGTTGTTCTACCTATAGTCTGGAAGTTTAAATGGCATCATGTATCATCTATCTATCATTATTTGTGGAAACAGTACTACAGAGATGAATATTGTCACGAGCCAGGACTCTGTCCAGCAGAGTCCAGGAAAAACGACACGAACACCAAGGTGAGGTTCAAGCTTCTGTTTCTCTTTCTTCCTTTATTCTCTCTTATTCTCTCTCATATTCTCTTCACTATCTCACCCACTATGATGCTGCTTCATCGTTCTCCATTCTCTCTCACTTCATTCTCTCTCACTTCATTCTCTCTCACTTCATTCTCTCTCACTTCATTCTCTCTCACTTCATTCTCTCTCACTTCATTCTCTCTCACTTCATTCTCTCTCACTTCATTCTCTCTCACTTCATTCTCTCTCACTTCATTCTCACTTATCTCATTCTCTCTCACTATGATGCTGTCTCGTAGTACCCTATTACACACTGCAGCTCTTTATATAGCGTTTCCAACAGCCCTCCCCCCAGCCGGGACCAATCAGGGCTCACACACGTGCAGCGGCCAGGCAGAGTGCAGCTCGTTAGCCACGTAGCAAGATCATCAGGCTGGCAGCACCTGTTTGGCCTCACCATACTTCAGAGTTGGAGTAAACAAGCGGGATTCACGAGCCTTGGCAATCAGCCAAGAGTTGAAGTAAACAGCACGAGGTTTGGCAGCCAGCCAGGGCGCCATCTTTGGCTGGCTCGGCTGTGCTCGCTTCCCACATCTCCCCCTTTTCATTTAAATAAACCAATGGAGGCCAAGGGACCGTGCCTGGCTTAGGTTGCCCTCTTTCACTTGGCATCCTTACCCGTCATCAACTCGGCAACATCATGGTTGTCGGTCTGCCTTAGGTTGGTATGCAAATGAGAGGGTCGTACCCGTCATTGACTACCGGTCCAGCATAATAGCCAAATGCGGAGGTGACTTGCCCTTCTCCAAGGCAGCCATAGCCTGTGCAAGCTTTTGCTGTTGGCGAGCTGTTTGCTGCCGCATCTCTCACACACACACCATACAGACACACACAGCAACCGGCAGGAATTCCCAAAAAGCCGTCCCTCCCCAGTCCTTGAGGAAGGAAAAGGCTCCCTGGAGGGTCTTCATCCAGTCTTCTATAGACCCCATCTTTACTCTTGTAGCATTCACTGCCACAACTGATGCCTGCATCTTCGCTCCAGTTGTCTCGGAGAGCTGTAGAGAGTTCTTTAGATAGACTACCTGCCTTAGAAAAATTAAGATACTCCACAAAGGTTATTCATAATCCAGGTATATGATGAATACATTAACTGCCTTAAGATATCTACTTGTTCCTGTAATAAATCTACTCTTTGGTTTACCAAAAGTATGCCTGCTTTCAACTACACGAATAATTTTATCTCCAATACCTTAGTGGTGTTCTGAGCTATCGAATTTAACACAAGAGTAGTGTTGCAACATTAATCAAAGGGTTCCTTGTAGAACTGAATACTTTAGGAAATATATTAGCATCATGACTTAGGGGCAATGGTAGGGGAAAGGCCTAGACCACACTCTATATTATTCTGATTTGTACTTCTCCTTTATCATCAGTATCACTTATAAACATGATTTACCAAATCCAACGTGCCCGGAGGAAGCGGGCCTGCGGCATAGCTGCTGTTATTCCAAAATCTCTTTTGCTTCTGTACAATGTCAGTTCAGCACCTGGGAGAAAAACACAAACAGCTCCCCTCACCTGTGCTAACGCTGGCCACCTGTAGAGGCTGCTCTTGGACCTCTCCTCTCCATAATAGATAATAATCTCCTGATAATAACCTCCTGACAATACTGCTCTACACAACTGTTGCCAATCACTGGGTGTTAAGTATTGTGGATACACCTTAATGAATTTCAACAAAGTTTTAGGTTTATAATT
>NW_008357033.1:425434-431109 GCF_000622305.1 Nannospalax galili | reverse complement strand
TTACACACTTCAGCTCTTTATATAGCGTTTCCAACCGCCCTCCCTCCAGCCAGGACCAATCAGGGCACACACGTGCAGTGGGCAGGCAGAGTGCAGCTCGTTAGCCACGTAGCAAGATCATCAGGCAGGCAGCACCTGTTCGGGCTCACCATGTTTCAGAGAGTTGGAGTAAACAAGCGGGATCATGAGCCTTGGCAATCAGCCAAGAGTTGAAGTAAACAGCATGAGGTTTGGCAGCCAGCCAGGGCGCCATCTTTGGCTGGCTCGGCTGTGCTCGCTTCCCACAGAATATGACAATGAATTAGCTTATATTTTAATATTCACTGCATGATTACTAATGTGGAATTGAGAGAAAGATACACTAGTATATGGTGCTTTGATGGTCCAAGCCTTTTTGAACTGGAAAATGTTTAAGGGCCCCAGAGGGAAGGTCTCTCCAACTCCCCATTTTCTGTCTTTTACCTCTTTTTATTCACCAAATTGTGTTACAGAAACTAGAAATCCTCTCCTCAAAACAAATTTAAAAAATAACCTAACCTAGAAAGATCATTATCTGACATTCCCTGTCTTTATATGTGAAATGTCAGTGTGAGAAAGCATGATGTCTATCCATGCCCAACAGAATGTTACAAACATCATCCTTACAAAATAGGTTATCAAGAGAAAATCCTAAGACAGTTACTTAATCAGAATTTCCCAGGACATGGATTCTTTAGACACAAAGACCCAAAGAATCAATAAAAACTAATTTTGTGCCTAGAAGCAATGAATGATGGACAGCTATGGAGATTATGAGGGTTTAAAGAGGAACACTCTAATGAAGCAGGCGCCAGTGGGGAGAACCCACTAATCTGAGGGTTTGGTTACTTTCTGTCCTCTGTGCAGCACTCCTTCTTGGGTAAAAGAAAGGCCCCTCCTGCAAAGATTGTCTTCAAGAGGTAAAGTTTCTTATAGTTTCTATGACTTGCTGTGCAAAACAGGATCTCTAGACTTTGCTACCTAGTATGAAGGAGAGGAATTCTGGTTTTTGTGAATTGCTTTGGCAGGAGAAAGAAAAGCAGGAATAGGAATTCAGAGAGCCCTGGATTGTGAGCCATTCCACTCTCCTCAGTTCAAAGTACTCAACATGCCAAGACAACAAACTTCAGGACATTATGTTCTGAGCTACAACAGAAGGTCATAAAAAATTTTTGGGCCAACTGGGACTCAATGTAGGTTGTAAGAGCCTCATTCCAGAGATGTCTTAGCCTTCAACCATGCTGGGCATAGGTCATATCATTCTACTTCTTAGTTTATCACAAATCACTAGATTTTACCTTTTTGTCTAGTGTTTCTCCTCACGTCCCCATTTCTTTCACTGAATTTCACACAAAAATGCATGCTTTCCACTGAGAATTGGAGTTTTCCTTTCTGGTTTCTCATGTCACATGACACTTTGGTTGAACAGATAAATTATACGTCTCTTGTTACATTGGTCTTCTTGCAGAAGAATAAACCATGACCCTCACAACAGGTAAAGAAAAGCTATAAATTTTCCTCCCTTATACTAGCACCTGATGATGTGAGGAGACCCAGCAGCACAGAAATGTGTATTACAATATACTGTCCAAAAGAAATTAACAACAGTCCCCCCCGACAGCCTCCAAGCAATAAGCTGTAGAAAAATGTAAAGGGTCATGGACGAATGTGGATTAACAGCTGCCACCAACTGGCGGGTATTCTAAACAGGTTTTGTTGGAGTAGAATATTAAAAATTGGAAAGTGAAAAATGAATGCCCTTTCGAGATGATATGAGGATATTATCCATCAGAACTTCCTAAGAGTTCTCTCTTCTCCTAGGTACACATGCAGACCAACATGCTAAAAGTAATTTTGATCTAAAAGAAGGAAAATATGTTCATTCAGTAAGACTCCCTAAATACTATAGTTTTGTACTACAGTCTTATAGGACATTAAATTCTTTTCTGCTGTTAAAACACAAGACTTCACATTAAAATTTCTAAGGTTTGCCGGCTAGGTGGCACACAACTTTAATCCCAGCACTTGGGAGGCAGAGTTCAAGGCCAGCCTGGTCTACAGAGTGAGTTCCGGGATAGCTGGGGCTACAGAGAGACCCTGTCTCAAAAAGACCAAAAAAAAAAAAAAATTCTAATGTTTGATGGAACAAACAGGGAGTCAGGAACGGGTTATTAGTAAAACAGGAGAGTTAGAGAGCACTACCCAAGTGGCAGGAGAGAAAGCTTTCGTGAGGCTACATGGAGGAGCAAGATAAATAAACAAAACTTGCAGTTGGTTGAAATGAAACACGGCAAATGAATGGAAGGATTGGCTAAAGTGAATTGGCCTCAAAATCCCTTCTTAGGGATTGGCTGGTTCAGTAGTAAGTTGTGTTTTCCAAGGATGTAGCCATTTATACTGAGTTGACTTTCCATTTGCTGGTGTAAGTACTCAGGGTGCTAGAGGTGCCTCGGTCTAAGGGGCTTCCAATTAATTATCCTAATGGCATCTACAGTCTCTTCCAGCATCCCCTCCCTGCCTTTCATTGCTTCTAATTGCTTTGGTCCTTAGATCCTTGTTTGAGCTGCCTTTATCCTCCTAATGGTTCTCATGATGTCTCTCAATGAGGAATATATATTCAAAGATTTCTGAAAATTACACATTGATATCATTTAACTCTCACTATCTCGCTCTCCTCATTTGTACTCAAGAATGGTAATAGCCTCTTCAGCTTTCCGGGGATTATTAAATGAGATGAATTCTGAGTTCTGTGGTGTTCCGTAAAAGTTAGACTATTAACACAGAAGCCAGGCATGTTGGCACATGTCTGTGATCCAAACACTCAGGAGGCTGAGGTAGTAGGAGCTCTGTGAGTCAGAGGCCTGCCTGGGTTACAGAGTAAGTCTTAGGCCAGCCTGAATGATAATCATCCTGTCTCAAAAAATTTTTAAAAATAAATAAATAATGGAAGAATATAGCAAATAGTAATTTTAACATTGACAATTAATATTTGTAGTAATAGCTATTCCTGTTGGTTCTTTTCCTAGAGGAAATTTCCTATCTATCAAAAAGTGTATCTTTATGTTTTGAAGGAAGAAAATTTGCTAAAAAAAATATGGGTAAATAAGAAAAGACCGAATTTAATTTCTGTAATAGAGAGTCCAAGCCAAACATTTCAAATCCTCTGTAGCTGAAGATCATAAATAAATCAGCTCCAACTTTGAAAGGAAATTTGGTACAAAGCCGTAAAAATGGATTTTGAGGAAAATGAAATAAAAACAAAGATGTACAAACACAGGCTCTTCTCCTCTGCTATTATTTTTATTCTGTTTAAATCACTAGACTGACATTGGCTCCAGTATTTGAGGCTGGCATGGTATCAGGTTCATCAGAGGACAGTCATAGAGAATCCTAAAGAAACGCCATCACCAACCCACATGAGCTGCTTCCATGTACACACTAACCCAAGGCTCAAGCATTATTTCTTTTTCTTTTGAAGTTTAGATCTGGTCCCATCACAACAGAAGCCTAAGATAAGTAGAATTTAGCTCATCCATCAGCAGCCATGTGTTCTTTAGTTTGAAACTGAGGTGAGAGTTAAAGGGACGGTGCTTTACATACGAGAACAGAGATAAAGCTCTCTTGTAATCTCATACAGTTATGAGTGCCAAGCACACACCCAAAGGCCTTCCAGACCATAGAGGTCCGCAAGAACAAATTAAGATTTTCCTGTTTTATATTCTCCTCTAAACTTCAGTCTTCAGAGGAGATTGATCTTGAGCCACAGTCTGTTTGCAGTGCTGGCTTTGTCACGCAAGTGGATGCCAGCCTAATTTTACATTTTCTTAATTAGCTGTGGAAGGGGAGAGTTTTACTTCCATCCTTAAACCATCTCTCCTTGGCTTCCTTTGCATTTTCTTCCTTTAGGAAGTTTTCAGTGAGTTCGCTAATAACTACCAGCCTTTAAATTTACAAGATGTACCACTGGGTTTGTTCAAAGAGAAGTTTTGTTTCTTTGGTCTGACCTTAATTTTGACTAGAATTCTAACTGGAAGAACAACACAATGGACCAGACCTTCAGTGGACCTCTACCTTCTGTTTAAAGTATCTTGGAAAATTCTTTGGAAGTTTTAGTACTAAATTACCTCTACCATTGTCTGTACGATTATATAATTCCGTACTCTGGATCTTTCTATGCATTACAGAATTTGACCCCAAGGGATCTTGACAGATATGCCTGCGTGATGCCAGGAATTGGGCACTGGAAACAGAGTCCATGCAAATTCAGGAGCCAGATCTTAAATTCACATTACCCTCATTCATTTATTACTGACAGCAAACAGAAAAGCAGATCATAGATATCACAGTTTTGTTTAAATGCTTTGGTATTTCTATCAGGGAAGCTTCTGTTTGCTTTTAAGTTCCATTTCAGAAGTAGAAGAACGAATATCCCATTCCTCCCACATTTAGTGTAGCAATAAAATAGGAAAACTTATTGTGAAAATTTAATTTGAATTTCAAATAAATATTTTCACAAAGATTATGGTGAAAGCAGAGCCCAGTGACATTTCAGTTCAAAACATTGTTTTGATAACACATCTTTATTTATTGAAATTTGTTCCTTTGGAAGTTTTAGAAACATCAAAGTAGATTCTACCATAGTTTGCATTGCTTCAAGTTTGTCCCTGAACATAATACAACAGATTTAGGTAAATGGATGCTACAGGTCAATGAGGAGGACTAACATCATTTCCTTTTGATTTTCAACTTCAGTTCTTTTTCATCCAAGCCTATTTTCTCCTTTCCCAAGAGACAAATGCTTCTGAACAAAAGAAACAACTTTAAACAGTTGAGCAATGAAATGCTACTTTCTCCAAGTTTTCCATTACAATTTTATCCCTCAGCCCCAGGAAGTGGGTCTTGTTTTTCCTGTAAACTTCTGACTTAAACCACAGTAAAACTTTTGTCAGGTTACATGTCCTGCATGTAACTCTGCAATCAATCTTATCTCCAGATTAATAATATGAGATAAAGTTCTCAAATAACAGTCTTGTAGTATTGCAATTTATAAAACGTGTAGCTGTGCCACACAGGCACACAGAGCAGAGCAGAATGCAATCCTTCCTTGCCATGTTCAAGTTTATTACACTATCCGTATATATGAGACTGCAAGCTCCTGGTTCATAAGTCATATTGAGCCTGCAGTCATTGGCCAGTGAACCAAGAAGGTTTTTAATATTTGTGAATGATTGTATTTTTTAAAGTAATGTAGATATCTACACAATGTTTTTTTAACTATTTATTTAATAATCACATACTTAGAAGAAGCATTTCATTGCAATAGCATTGACTGATTCAATAACAATTTCCTGAGCTACAGTGCTCTTTCTCTTCAAATTGGCTGTAAATTTTTAGGTTTACAGTTGAATTATTACAGTTATACAATATTGTGCTCAGTATAAACCCTATAAGACATAAAATTAAATGAGGTTTTAACATTTAAAAAAGATCTCCATTTCATTATTAAAATAAAGAATTCATGCAGAAAACTTCATTTTTAATGCAATTGACATTAAGATGTTTGCATGTGCATTTCTAATCTCTATATATCAGATTATTACTAGTCACAATCGGTTACTTTCTGAGCTCCTTGGCATCTGAGCCCAGATATAAAGTCA
>NW_008357033.1:413571-422640 GCF_000622305.1 Nannospalax galili | reverse complement strand
AATAAAACTAGATCCTATCTTTCAGCTTGCACAAAAGTCAACTACAAATGGATCAAAGACCTCAATAGGAAACTGGAAACCCTGAAACTATTAAAAGAAAATATCGGCAGTAACTTACAAGATATCGGTGTAGGAAAGGACATAAGTTGCTCAGGAATTAACAAGTGGGACGTCATTAAACTAAAAAGCTTCTGTACAGCAAAAGAAACAATCAAAAAAATGAAGAGAAAATGCACAGAATGAGAAAAAATCTTCACCATTGACACATCTGACAGAGTTTTAACATCCAGAATATATAAAGAACTCGAAAAATAAAATCAAAAAACAAAATGACCCAGTTAAAAGATGGGCTAGAGATCTAAACAGAGTTCTGAAAGAAAGAAATAAAGATGGCTAAGAAACACCTCAAAAAGTGTTCAACATCACTAATAATTAGGGAAATGCAAATTAAAACTACACAATGTTTTATGTTTGTATTTCAGTTCACAAACTCGGACTTATTCACAGCCTGGTTTTTAAGCAAAAGTCTTCTTGTATCTGCTTTGTAGACAAAAATCTAAGAGGAAAGGATTCTCAAAATAAATGAGTGGCAGCCTGGATCCAGACAAAAGATGTTCAACATCACTAATAATTAGGGAAATGCAAATTAAAACTACACAATGTTTTATGTTTGTATTTCAGTTCACAAACTCGGACTTATTCACAGCCTGGTTTTTAAGCAAAAGTCTGCTTGTATCTGCTTTGTAGACAAAAATCTAAGAGGAAAGGATTCTCAAAATAAATGAGTGGCAGCTTCTGGATCCAGACTAGCATTGACTTTAAGAAAGGAAGTAACTAATGAATATAAAACAATAAGAGGAAAAAGTCATTGAAAGTCTAGGACCCAACAGGGTATCAATGTGCAGTACAGGAAAAACCCTGCAAGGGGCAGGGAGAGTTTGTCCTTTAACAAAGTTTTTGAATATGTTTCATAAATTGTATTTTTAAATTTAGGTTGCAAAGTTTTGAAAGAATGTAGTATCTTTTAGTTTCAATGTGTGAAAGAAAGTTCCTAGAAAGAACTGCATCTTGGACTGAATTTCCTGCAAAGCTGACCCACTGATGAGGGCTCCCAAGATTGTGGAAGAGTCTGGAATGTTGCAGATCTGGAGCCTATTCACAAATCATCTGGAGATATCTTTAACCCCATAAATAGCCACACCTTGCCTACCTCTGTTTCTGAATTAACATTCTTGTGACTAATAAAATGTATTAACTTATCAGAATCCAGGTCTCACCAATCAAAAAGCTAAGAATGTCATCAACTAGCATCTGAGATTTATAGTAGAACCGCCCCCCAGACACAATATGTTATGACCTGTCTACTAAATGTATTCAGCCATGTATTTGAAAGGTGTCTTGATTTATGACTTTTCTTTGTTTTGCTGGTATAGAAACATAATGTAACTGTTACCATGCCAAAACATGGAATTTGGGGTAAGCTGAATCCGTGTTCCCAGGCCATGGCCACTCATATTTGGCTCCAGAATAAACTATCTCTTATCCCCTTTGATGTGAGAGTTACACTTTTGTGTCAACAAATTGCATATGTTCCCTTAGCCCATGAGACCTCAATGAAATGTGTGTACATATTTCATAATATATATTTAATATATATCATATATTATGAATATTATATACACACATGCACATACACATGCATACATATGCATATTCCACTGGTTATTTCTCTGAAAATCCTAATACAAGCTTTGTATTATACATACCATTTGATTCCTTTAAAACTCAGTCATACAACTGGGGAGCTGCTCCATGATAAAGCAAACTGCATAGTCAAAACTCCCAAAAAAACAGCTGGTCAGTCTCAGTCAAATGGGAGAACATGAGAACACCAGCCAAGCATTCCTCCCCAAAACCTATTTCACCCTGCTTTGCATTATACCAACATAAACCCCCGTTTGCAAAAGACAGGTGAGCTCATTTGCATACACAATCACATATAACAACAAAATCTCTACAGTATAAATGGAACACTACCTTGTCAGAGAATTTCAGACGGCTTTGAGAGCATCAAACTCAAGTATCTGACCTTTTCATCACTTCACATAAATATCTCAAGGGAAAAGAATTTCAATTTAAATTTGTAAGCTGGAGGAGAATGCATTCAATAATCTTGGCTCTCCAGTATGGATAAAGATTGAAGCTATGTGAAAAATACCAAAATTGCTCCTAGGTTTCAGAGCTATTTTGACAAATCCTCTTCTACTGTCTTTTAAAGCCTTAAACTCCTGAGGCCCAAGAGTCTTCAGGCAGTAGGGACAGTTGTACCGTGCTCTGAGCTGACTCCCCTACCTTTTGTGACTGCTTATAGCCTCAGTTCTCAAATCTTGCTGGGGTTACACCACCCAAGAAGATTTAACACTTTCAGTGCTCTGGTCACAGTCCATTCAATTTGCATCAGAATACCTTAGGTTGGTAACCAAGAGTTCAAAGACCATCAGGTGTTTACAATGTCCTACAAAGTCTAAGAACTAGGAATTGATTGCATTAGGTGGCCAATCAGGGCATTCATTCCCTGTGGCAATTCTTATGCAACAACCAGTGCCACAGAATGCAGAACTCACTTTTCTTTGGAGGTGATTCATGATTTGATCCCTGTGCATGGTGTGGGGGTGTATAGGACACACACTTGTTGTTACCTCTGCTCTAAAATTCACCTTCTCTAGAAATCTCCTCTAAGATTGTAATCAGATGAGAACATTCCCTCTAAAAACCACACATGACAGCTTGCATTTCTCTCACGATACTCTAAACACTGTCTTGTAGTCTATGAACAACTTCCAATTCAACCAGTACCATATTAAACACTTTGGCCTATCTCAGGGCAAATCTTTGGCCATATTGGGGTGGGGTTTCATTGTCACTGTGACTTCAGCAACTATATGCTTAGTCTCAAGTGCACACTTAGGACAAGGTCTTTTTCTTTACATCGTGACATCTAAGAAGACCTCTGTAAATTAAATGCCAAATATTTTCTAAATTAATCAAAATCAGGATCTCTCCATGAGAAAGCCTGTTACCTTCAGAGCCAGTGTTCCTAGTCATGTTCCTAATACCTGCCTTAAAAATAATCTATGTTTATTTTCAATTATTCAACCAATAATTATTGAGCATATGTTACAGAAACCAAGCTGAACACGTAAATACAGTAAAAGCTATGTAATTTATTTACTCTTTAACTTTTTTTCAAGCAACATTTAAGTGCTTACTATATGACTGGCATTCTAGGCATGGAGACTGTTGCTAGGAACGACATATTATCTACCCTTCTGAGACATGATCACAAGGTAGTTTTGAATGAGACCATGGGCATTACTTTTGACT
The DNA here is from genome assembly GCF_000622305.1 of Nannospalax galili. Lineage (NCBI taxonomy): Eukaryota > Metazoa > Chordata > Mammalia > Rodentia > Spalacidae > Nannospalax > Nannospalax galili. The sequence goes on along the minus strand of NW_008357033.1, from coordinate 419,256 downwards.
ACAACCAACTGGGAGGTACAGAAATATATTAAATGTAAATCTACTTTGAGGTTCTACAAAGTCAAGGAAACCTTCATGTGTCACTGATCACTCTCCTGTTCTCAAGTGAGCAAGCTTGCTTGGGTACCAGGATGCATATGCACAGGAGTATGTATCTCCAGACAGTGCATTTTGTGCCCCTTTAGACAGAAACAATCTATTTCTCTGGGTTTTCCCTAATTGTCAATTTGGAGATAGAAAACGAGAAGACAACTTGCAGAAATACCAAGTCAGCAAGTTTTCTAAGTTCTCCATCTCTTCTTCAGAGGAAGACATCTGAGATTGCTGTTTGCAGACTTCCTGAAAAGGTGAACTGGGGACCTTGTACTGCCTCCAAATGGGGAAAGAGTCATGTTTGTTAATCCAGGGTGTTTTGTACCATATATGATTTTTACTATTCATCTATGAGGAAAAAATTCTTTGCTGATAGAAAACACTCAGCCCAAAGCAAGAGAAAACCTAGCTAAAATATGATCTAGTCAGAAAATATTTTTGTATTTTAGAAAGAGATTACAGTTAGCTGGGGTTGTCAAAATTGGGTAATTCAACATAATTCAACGGGTAATCAAAACACAGTTTCTGACTTAGCTCTGTCCTCTCTATGCAGGTTTGTCTACAGTCCTTGGTTCTGACTTACCTGTGTCCCCTCTATGCAGGTATGTCCTCAGTCCTTGGCTCTGACTTAGCTCTGCCCTCTCTATGCAAGTTTGTTCTCAGTCCTTTGTTCTGACTTACCTGTGTCCTCTCTATGCAGGTATGTCCTTTGTCCTTGGCTCCAATTTACCTGTGTCCTCTCTATGCAGGTATGTCCTCGGTCCTTGGTTCTGAGCTGGCCACTGTGGCTCCAGGTATCTCATGATGACACTTGGTAAGAAGAACAAAGACTGTATTTGTTCCAAAGCAACTCTTTAAACATTAAGAAAACTTGGCTAGCCAACCTATGTATCATCTGGCCTGTTGTCCAGAAAGGCATCATGAAGATTCTAATCATCTCAGTTAGCAGGACTGCTTCAGAAAATGACTGAAGACTCAGCCACCTGACCACTGACTCCTGGGAAAGTTGATCTTGGCAAAGGACATGGGGAGATTTGTAGCTAGACAGGCAACACTGTCTTTAAATGCATGTTTTAAAATATGTAGAGATCCTACATTGACCCTTCTCAAAAGGCCTGGCTCTCTAAGCTGCCAGCATGCATATTAGAGCTCCCTTGGAGAGGAAGTGTTGAAAATACTTAGATCTGGCACTCAGTCTCCAAGATTGCTATTTAATGAGCTTAAGGCAGCCTAAATGTCATATTTGCTGAAACCCTTCCAGGTGATTCCAATGCCAGCAAAGTCTACAAACAACCTTGGAGCAGTACTTCACACTAGAATGCATTCACCAAACACCAGAAGATCCAGTCAATCCAGACTGCACTCTCCAATTCTAAGAGCATTTCTTAATACCTCCTGATAATGCTTATTCTTAAAATTGGGGACCACCCTTTGAACTGCAAGGTTGTTACATCATGGCTCCCAAGGCCATGGGTCCATAATGGTAATTATTATGCTGCTTATATATGCTGACAGGTGCATAGCTAAAGCCTCATTGGGCCATGAATATTTTAGAAAACATAGAAACTTACCCACTCCAGAGTAGATATTTCATAACTGCTGATTGCATTCATTTTGTTCAATAACACAGAAAAATCTATTTCTGAGCAGCCATGTGACAGATGGACTATATTTGAAGATGTAACCATGATGTGCACAGATGAAGAATTCTTGAATAACTATAATAACTGGCTTCATTTGTCTACCTGAGCACTTTTGATGAGGGACAAGTGGCTAAATTCAGGCACTTTCATATTATTTGCAGGATCAATGGACCAGTGTCATGCTTATATAACAGTCTTACTTTGGCTTTAAAGACTGTCTGCTAAAAGTAGTTTGGAAGAGAGATAATGCTAAACCTAGATCTGAGTAGAGGCACCTGCCCTTTTTTCCCTTTTGCAAATGATGACTTCATTTTTTAAAGTTAAGTATACCCTCATCAGTCCCTAGGGATCTACATAAAATTACTTTACATAAGGATGTCCAGGTCATTGTCTAGTTCAAATGTCAAAAGTCTTGGCTTTTGACCAAGGGAAAGCTATTGACCCTTCATGGTCAATTTTCAGGGACCCATGCCACGATATCAATGGAAGGTTCTTCCTTAAGGAATGGCCAATAGTCCAACGCTATACCAAAAATTTGTAGCCCAAGCTATCGACCCTCTTCGTGCCCCTTGGGCCCATATATACATTATTCATTACATGGATGACATTCTTCTGGCAGGAGCATCCTCACCTGAGGTTCTTGAATGTAGTACAGCTCTTGTACAAAAATTAGAGAACTATGGTCTAAAAATAGCCCCAAATAAAATACAGCTAGAAAACAAAAAACCATATTTCTACCTAGGATTTGAACTTTTTAATAAACATATAAAAACACAAAAAGTTCAACTAAAAACCTTGCATCTTAAGACACTCAATGATTTCCAAAAATTCCTGGGAGATATTAACTACAAGGCTACCCTTCAGAAAATAAAAAATAGCCCTCTCCACCCCCCAAAAAGCTCCCCACGCAAGATTTTAGACGATGCCTTGTTCATCCTCAACTTTCTACAGCTAGACATACTCCACATTGTAGAAGAAGCTATTCAAAAACAACATGTTACTTACATGTCCTATAACAGGCCTTTCACCTTAATAATTTTTTCCACTCCCCACACCCCTACAGGAGTGTTATGGCAAGCATGGTTCAGTATGCATATATGATTCTCAAGAAGAAAATCCCAGATGGCTTCCAGAATGCCTTGTTAAGCCCCTAGACATCTGTAATGACAAAAACTCCAAGGGAAGCATATCCCCTTGAGGAGGTGTTAAATTTTCTTTACAGGTACATGGAACACCTGTGGTGGAAAATCCTCGGCATATGTATTTGGACAGCCATTGTGTCAATCTCCATCTTCATCCTTGTCATCATCTTTACCGACCTCTAACACTCAAGGCTACCCTTCAGAAAATAAAAAATAGCCCTCTCCACCCCCCCCAAAAGCTCCCCACACAGGATTTTAGACCATGCCTTGTTCATCCTCAATTTTCTACAGCTAGACACCTCTGGGAATTCTGCAGCCGATCGATTCTGGCATTCAGATACAAAGAATGGCTATGCAAAGGCAATGTGGAAAGATCCCCTTACATCCAAATGGAAGGGACCGGACCCAGTTTTAATCTGGGGTTGTGGTTCAGTATGCATATATGATTCTCAAGAAGAAAATCCCAGATGGCTTCCAGAATGCCTTGTTAAGCCCCTAGACATCTGTAATGACAAAAACTCCAAGGGAAGCATATCCCCTTGAGGAGGTGTTAAATTTTCTTTACAGGTACATGGAACACCTGTGGTGGAAAATCCTCGGCATATGTATTTGGACACCCATTATGGCAATCTCCATCTTCATCCTTGTCGTCATCTTTACCGACCTCGCTCAGAATTTAAGTAAGAACTTGACTAAGACACCATGATATCTCAACTCCTTGTATTGGCTATGACTGTTCAGGTAAGTAACCAAGGCCTTGGAGATCCTAACAAATTAGCCCAAAGGCTTGAGATAAAATATGGAAAGCCCTGTGAGTGTAGAGGTGGAACCTTTAAGGCTTATACTCTCCCTAGCAATTCCTTTGTCTCTAAGACTAGTGACTGTGGAGACCGAATGACACAGTTCATTTACGCAGTAAATCCAAACGTTCCCTCATCTAGGTTCCAACAATGGGTTTGCAACTTTAATCCAAAGATTATCTTAATCTGGGGTCGCGGTTCAGTATGCATATATGATTCTCAAGAAGAAAATCGTAGATGGCTTCCAGAACGCCTTGTTAAGCCTCTAGACATCTGTAATGACAAAAACTCCAAGGGAAACATATCCCCTTGAGGAGGTGTTAAATTTTCTTTACAGGTACATCAAACGCCTGTGGTGGAAAATCCTCGGCATATGTATTTTGACAGCCATTGCAGCAATCTCCATCTTCATCCTTGTCATCATCTTTACCAACCTTGCTCAGAACTTAAGTAAGAACTTGACTAAGTCACCATGATATCTCAACTCCTTGTATTGGCTATGACTATTCAGGTAAGTAACCAAGGCCTTGGAGATCCTAACAAAAGGCTCCCATAGGATACACTGATGGGGGAGGAGTACAAGATAGAGTAAAAGAGGCCAAAGTTAATTCAGAAACACAAGAAAGAATAAAAAAATTATATCCTATTTGTGGAGACCGTATGGCACAGTTCATTTACACAGTAAATCCAAATGTTCCCTCATCTAGGGTCCAACAATGGGTTTGCAACTTTAAGACAAAGATTATTCCCACTGTTGATGGCAGACCCGGACCCTGTCCTTGTACTACATTCTATCAGACCCAACATGCGGTCTGCTATAATTTTGCTCAAGAATGTTCCTATCAAAATAAAACCTATTGGATGGGGACACGGCTAGCCCGGTGCCCCCTTGCCACTGAGGGAAACTTGGCTGCCTCTAATTGTTATGGAGATGTAGGTACAGAGGTGTGCTGGAACTATGAGGCTCCCATAGGATACACTGATGGGGGAGGAGTACAAGATAGAGTAAGAGAGGCCCAAAGTTAATTCAGAAATACAAGAAAGAATAAAAAAATTATATCCTAGTCTTAGTTATCACCCCCGGCACTGCCTAAAGACTGAGGAGAATTAGAACTCGACCCTCAAACAGAAGACTTATTAGAACTTATGCCCTCTTAAGTTGAATGCCCATACACTCCGTCTCATGTTCAAGATTACTAGGGAACAGGCACACCAGATAGTTAAGCAATGTCCGGGGGTGTGACCTTCTTACCAACCCCTCATCTGGGAGTCAATCCCAGAGGGATCCTGCCTAATGAACTATGGCAGATGGATGTTACCCACCTCTCTGAATTTGGAAAACTTAAATATATTCATGTAATCATAGATACATTTAATGGTTTCATTTATGCTACCTTACAGCCCAGAGAAGCATCAAAAACTGTCATAGCCCATATGCTTCAATGTTTCACTGTCTTGAGCAAATCCCATAAAATCAAGACAGACAATGGTCCTGGGTTCAGATCCTGACTTATTGCCTCTACATAATAATTGTACCCTCTTGCCCCCCTTATAAGCCCAAGCCCTGCCTGTGTTACCAGGACTTTGTATTTTTTTTCTTCACTAAGACCTTCTGTGCACAATTCCATATCAAGCATGTCACCGGCATTCCATACAATCCCCAAGGTCAGGGAATAGTGGAATGTGCTCACCAAACACTCAAGGTTACCCTTCAGAAAATGAAAAATAGCCCTCTCCACCCCCCAAAAAGCTCCCCACACAGGATTCTAGACCATGCCTTGTTCATCCTCAACTTTCTACAGCTAGACACCTCTGGGAATTCTGCAGCTGATCGATTTTGGCATTCAGATACAAAGAATGGCTATGCAAAGGCAATGTGGAAAGATCCCCTTACATCCAAATGGAAGGGACCAGACCCAGTTTTAATCTGGGGTCGCGGTTCAGTATGCATATATGATTCTCAAGAAGAAAATCGTAGATGGCTTCCAGAACGCCTTGTTAAGCCTC